>NW_010301581.1:20956-27675 GCF_000700745.2 Antrostomus carolinensis
AGATTAAAAATCAAATAAAATCATGCTCAGATACAGAGGTCTACAAATTTATCAATAAATATTTCTAGGACATCTCAAGCCAACCACAGACCACAGATTTTTGAAATTACTTCTGTTTTGGGATTTACAAAGATAGCTATCTTATTCAGTATTCAATTGTGATCAGGTCTACACAATTCCAAGGATATACAAGTCTCTTCAGATATAGTGAGAAATCCAGTTTCATGTAGATTTTGTCTAATTAATCTTTTCTAAGGGTAATCTAGATTGCATGTATTGTGTACAGAGTCATTAAAGTGACATGACCACCAGATGGTTAATACACTCTTGCATTACTGGTCCATATCAGAATTAATACATGGTTTAGGGAGTAGGCCCTTCCAGTTTCCAAAGGAAATCTTTTCAAAAAGGAAGCCCAAACAGTGAAAACCAGGCCCCACTTATTGCGCTAATAAAACTGACAAGGTAATTTGTCAGTCTACATTGAGAATTCCTAAACTGTAAAGATTAATCATAACATTGAACTTTTTTAATTATATATTTATTATAAGTAAGAAGTATTACTCAAGCATACTTACAATGCAATATACATCTTTCAGTGATAAATCCTTAACATATACCTTTATCTTGGTCTGAAAAGTTTTCAAGTTTTTCTGTGAGCATATATTAAAATTAACACTATGTACATTCTCTTATTATTCTAAATTTCCTTTGATGTAAGAAAGAATTATTTTCATTACATTAATATTAATCACATTAAATAAAGCTATTAAAAAAAAAATCTTTGTAATTTTGTCAACATTCTAAAGCAGTAAGTGTAGATCAGGAAAGCAATATTTTCACAGTATTATACGTCCTACTTAAAGATACTTCCACAGTGTACATCCTTTTTAATGCATGTCTGTGAATATGTAACACTTAATCCTTTCCATTTCAGGCTTCTTCCAACACCAGATAAAAGCAGTCATGTTTTCATAGATCTGATTCTGTGTGAAGAGAAAATCAAGACATCTCAGATTTTCACTGTGGGGCAGATAGGCCAGTATTAGCCAGTATGGCCCCAAAAGTTCTTTTCTAACATAAGTTACAATATTTTCCAAATCTTATTTAACCAAAGAAAGACTGTATTGAAATGTCTGTAAGGCAGTATAACAGATTTTTTCAGTGAGGTATCATTCTCATGTAGCAAAGGGCTTAAGGATGTAGTGGCATACTGCTCAGGGGTCCGAAGTAATCAGAGTAAAAATGCTTTGTTGGCTTATTTTGAAAGCATAATTATGTAATTTATTTGCAAATTTCTTTCAATACTAATGAATCATTTCAAAGGTCATGACAAAAAGCAAATGGTGAGGCAGACTGAATTTAAAGAATAAATAAAGCTTTGTACATTTCAAAGTGTTTATGACAATCAATAAGGAAGCATGTGGAAAATATTTTCATTGTACCGGTTTGTTGGATTTTTTTTTATTTTTTAGGAGATAGGTGAATATTTATTTCACTCTTTTTTTTTTTTTTTTTATATGATGTATTTCTACATTTGAACAAATATGTCCACAAGTTCATGTCAATATAATGGCTATAATTATCAGCTAAGCTAACCACATTTCTTACAACTAGAGTGAGAGCCCAGGAAGATTCCAAATAGCCTACATAGTAGGAGCCCAGAAGGCTATTTCACAGTGATGTATGTAGGTTAACCTTGCCAAGGTCTTCAACTTGCGCGTGAGGCTGGAATGTTTAAGGAACCTCTAAATGACTGAATATCAGATTGGTTCAGAAAGAATGAGGAAAACAAAACTCTGGAAGATTATCAAGCTCTGCAGGCATTGTGTTTGAAGACAAATTTAGAGGTTGATTTAATCAACCCTGAACCTATCTTAGCTGTAGTTAGCTACTCCCTCTCTTTTATAAAGCTGTTTTTGTTACTCTTGTGTTATCTCTTGTCTGGATATTACTAGCTTATTGAAATGAAAATGCTGTTTTGTCAAACTGTGAAAATTAAATCAGGACAGGATAATCTGAAAATTGACATATTTTGGTTTGGCCTGTCTTGTATCAACCATGTGCATATAGAAGGTAGTGGTGATCCACATGTAGCAACCACAGTACAAACAACACAAAAACCTGTACACCGAGCCCCCAACACAAACACTCCAGAGACAGAAAAAAAATTATCTTTCAAGATCCCACCTTTGCCACTGAAGAGAAATCACTGGATGTTTCTGAGTAATTTGTTGGGAAAAGAAGAGTGACATAGCTTTTTCTTGATTATTTTCCTTAAACTAGTCAAGATTTTTAGAACTCTTTCAAATCCTTCCTAAGTAATATCATCTCTTTCCTAAACAGAAACTATTCTGTGTCTCTATTATTCATGCTGTCCTTGTCTGTACTTTGATATTAAGGAGGAAGATGTAAAAATGAAAGAGATCAGAACCACATTCATATTCAAGGTGTGAAAGCACCGATTAAGCACAGAAGAAAGAGAAATAATCACAGTGGTTGATGATTAGGCAGACCGTAGAAGGAGAAAATCTACTTAGTGGAGAAGTGTTAAGGAACACTTATGTTGTGGAAAACCCAAGCGTTAAATGGTCTATCTTTAATGCTATAAAAAAATCAAACACAGAAAAAATTGGAAAATTTATAATGTTTCTAAAATGATAACACAGATACTTAAGCATTCTTTTCTGGTTTTAAGACAACATTCCTAATTTCATTTAGATAGTTTAATTTCTTACCTGCTGTTTGACTTAATTCTTCTTTCTTTCTGTCTTCTTTCTTTTTCTAAACTGAAAAAAAACCCCACTAAATATGAAAATATAATAAAAATCTTGTATTTTAACCAGAAACATCCTAGAATTTGCACTTAGCATTGTAATAGTTTATATCAACATCTGGTTATTATAAAAAAGTTGGCCTCAGGGAATATTTTTGCCCCAGAATATGTCTGAGATGAATGATATGGTTAAATGTTTTCTCATATCCATGAACAATATTCACTGTTTTGAATCAGAGCACAGCCAGATGCTATAAACTATAACCATGAGCTTGGTGATGTGGAATTTGTTATTCTGCAGGGCTCAGGGCCAAAATTTTTCAATCAGTTGTTCTGCATCAATAGGGTTTCTAAGAGAGCTCAGCATATTATCACTCCCACTGCAATACTTATGGCTAAACTTAGAAAAAAGTCCAACAGCTACTGCGGTGAGGCCTTTCAAAAATCTGGAAAATAATGACATCATGAAGAACTGAAAATTACAGCTGATGAATTTGCAGTTGGTTTATTTTAGTTTATTGTTTGCAATGAAACGAAAATTGTCATTTGCTCCTATATTCTTCTTTTGTTTAGCAAATTAAGCACTTCCCTTATTACCTCTCTGTTTCTAAAAGGGATTGGTAGGTAGGAGCATACGTGTGTATACATAGTAAAAATATCATAAAATATAGAATTGCTCAGCCTATAAATTCAATTATAATAAATTTCAAATGTTCTTTATAATATTGTTAATATTATACAAATTGCAATTAATTAAAAACAGTAAACTGTTACTTCTTCAGAGGAACAGTAGAAACATTAGTGCAACAGAAGCTGTTGACATCAAGACCATCTCAGTGAAGATTTTAGGTAGTTAAAGGAAAGGTGCCAAGCAAACTATTTTCTGTGAAACATCTTTCAGAAATATTACTGTTAGAAATTATTCTGAAATATTATTGTACTGGGTTTATATGGCAAGGCTTTGGTACCAGAGGGGCTGCAGGGGTGGCTGTTGTGAGAAGATTCTAGAAGTTGCCCCCATGTAGGACAGCGTCAGTTCAACCTGGTTCCAAGAATGATCTGCCACTGGCCAAATCTGAGCCCATCAGTGACATTGATAGTGCCTCTGTGATTTAAGAAAGTGTAAAAATTGTTGTACAACAGCAGCCAGAGAGAGGAGTGGGTATATGTGAGAAACAGCTCTGCAGACACCAAGGTCAGTGAAGAAAGAGGAGGAGGAGGTGCTGCAGGCACCAGAATAGAGATTCTTGCGCAGCCCATAGTGAAGACAATGGTGACGCAGGTTGTGCCTCTGCAGCCCATGGAAGTCCATAGTGGAGAACACACCCACTTTGCAGCCCATGGAGGACCCCACAACAGAGCAGGTGGATGTGCCTTGAAGGAAGATATGACCCCATTGAGAGCCCATGCTGGAGCAGGTTCCTGCAGGAATTGCAGCTCCATGAAGAAGACCCTATGCTGGAGCAGGTTTGGTGGCAGGACTTGTGACCCTGTTGGGGACCTACACTGGAGCAATCTGTTCCTGAAGGAACTTTTCCCTATGGAAAAGGACCCATGCTGAAGCAGTTCTTGAAGAACTGCAGCCCATGGGAAGGACTCAGGTTGGAGAAGTTAATGAAGGACTGTTTCCTGTGGGTGAGACCCTATACCAGAGCAGGGGAGGAGTGTCAGGAGGAAGGAGCAGAAGTGATGAAGCATCATGGACTGACCACAACCTCCATTCCCTATCTCCCTGTGCCACTCAGAGGGAGGAGGTCAACAAGTTGGGAGCATAATTGAGCCCAGGAAGAAGGTAGGGGTAAGGAGGAGGTGTTTTTAGATTTATTCTTACTTCTCATTATCCTACGCTCTTATTATTTGGCAATAAATTAAATTAATCTTCTCTATGTCAAGTTTATTTTGACCATGACAGTTTTTGGTAAATGATCTCCCTGTCTTTATTTCTACCCATGAGATCTTTGTCATACTCTCTCTCCTTGTCCTGTTGAGGAGGAGGGAGTGATAGAGTGGCTTTATGGGCACCTGTTGGCCAGTCAATCTCAGTCCACCACAATTATTAACAAAACACATATCAGGAACTCTCTTTGTGTATTCAAATAAATGCTTAATAGACACTACCTCTATGATGGTAATTTCTTAGTTAACTTAATAGAGAAGAGTACTGTGGAAGCACACACAGTGTGAAGAAAGTCTCACCTACCAAGCAACACAGAGATGAAAACTCCACAAAATTGTAATTAAAGATAGTGTAACTGATTGCATCACAGACATATTCTTCTGGGTTATGTGACAGCATGATCAGAAGAGCTTTCTTAGAGAGAGATATACACATATATAAAGATAATGTAAGCTTTTCTTACTAGAATATTTTTCAGTCTAATGAAAGACTTTGGCTTTCTTGCCAAAAAATGACAATTATCTTTTTACATGGTGAGTTCATTCAGGAAGTATTTATGAAAGAAACATTTTAAACTGGTTTAAAATCTATACCAAATTTGAAACAACACCCACAAAAAAAATCTCACGTAAGAATGATAAATAAATGCACATATACAAGATTACGCCTCCAAAATTCAAGTTTAAAAAAATGTATAAGTAGTATAGTGGAAAATCCATTTCCTTCTGCAGTGTTAAACTCACAGAACTGTATCCCATTCAGTATAGTACAGGCTCATTTGGATTTAACTCCTATACTGCAAGACAATATATTGTGGTTAGAAAGTAGAGCTGTTAATTTCCATTTAAAATTCTTCTGAAAGCTTGTGGTGGGTTGACCCTGGCTGGATGCCAGATGCCCACCAAAGTCCACTCTATCACTCCCCCTGTCAACTGCGTAGGGGGAGAAAAATATAACAAAAGGTTTCTGGGTCAAGAAAAGGACAGAGAGAGATCATTCAACAATTACTGGCACTGGAAAAACAGATTAGACTTGGGGGAAAAAAAAATTTAATTTATAACCAATCAGCCAAGAGGATAATGAAAATTAAAACCAATTCTTTAAATACCTCCCCCCATCCCTTCCTGCTTCCTGGGCTTAACTTCTCTCCTGATTTCCACTTCCGCACTCCCAGTGGCACAGGGGGACAGGGAATAGGGGTTGCAGGCAGTTCACCACACTTTATTTCTGCTGCTCCTTCCTCCTCAGAGGGAGGACCCCTTCCCTTGCACCAGCGTGGGGTCCCTCTCATGGGAGACAGTCCTCCACAAACTTCTCCAAAGTGAGTCTTTCCCATGTGTCCCGATCCGATGTCAGGATCATTTAAATGTCCCAATCTGATGTCAGGGAAGGTTTTGATATGATCCCAACAGTGAGATTAAGACACAAAAAAGGCCAAATGCCGTACAACCAGAACACCTTTTATTACAAAAAGAAAAAGTAATAAAGAGGAGAGCAATAAGACAGGATGGAATGAAAGATGGGAATCAAGCAAGGAGTCGGGATAGGGCAACAAGAATAGTCACCACCACGGGTCCTGCAGAGAGGCGAGGGTGAGTGGCGGGTGAGGAGGTCTCAGTTGCTTGTTCCAGCAGTGGTGCGGCATGATGTGTTGTGGTCAGGTGGTCATCCTCGCTGTCTCTCTCCTACTGTCCCTCCTACCCTTGCCCGTGCAGGTCCTCCTTAAATACCTCTTTTAGGGCCGTGGTTTCCATAGCAATGGCACGTCTCTTTGAGTCCCCCAGCACTTGGGACAGGGGCACTTCCAGGCAGAACACCTCCACAGGCATGGCACCTTCACAAGTCGGGGTTTCCAGAACCCTATGGTCTTGTGACCGTTCTTGCAAACAGTCTTTGAGAGAAGACCATAGTGCAGTTCTTCACACCATGAAAGTTCTTCATGAACTCCTTTAGCATGGGTCCTTTCCATGGGTTTCAGTCCTTCAGGAACAGATTGCTCCAACGTGGGTCCCCCACGGCATCACAAGTCCTGACAGCAAACTTGCT
>NW_010301582.1:0-47721 GCF_000700745.2 Antrostomus carolinensis
ATCCATCAAACCCACGTGTCTCCAAGTTAGACAAGGATTTCAGAAGAATCAGAAGAAATAAATTGTATGTCCTAAAACACCTAAATTGTGGAGTGCCTGAACCATAAGAAAACTGTACTGTGCTGCTTGCTTCTACTGGCATTAAATCTCGGTTAAGGGGAAAGTGCAAAGTAATTTATGCTAAAAATAATCACAATCTCAGCAGGGTATAAACCAAGAAAGTAATGTGACTTGGAGCTTGCCTCTGCCTGGTTTCATATCATGTACATGCTCTGATACTCAGTGAACTGCAGAGCTGGTGTCACCCAGGGCAATTGCAGCCCCAAGCAGTCCCCTCCTTTGGGCACCGCGTTTCCCTGCCACAGCTCTGCCAGTCACAGCCTTTTTGCTGGCTGGGCTCAGCTGCTTCTCACGGGTCTCTGAGTTACTTTCTCAGCTACCCAGTTCCACACCAGCCAGAAAACAGAGAAAGCTCTAGAAACCTGTTCTCTCATCTATTTCCAGTAAATAATGAAGTGCTCTGGCTGGTATCTTTGCTGACTGGCTGGGCCAGTATCTTTGATTCTCAGGAAAAGGAAGAGCAGCTGAGTTGATTGCAGTAGGCATAAAGCCACGCACTAATTTCTTCTCTTCACCATAGCAGTTTTCAATCACTTCTTTTGCAACAGAACTTTCTGCTTTAACAAATCTATTGATAACTGCAGTTTTGACTGCACTGTTCTCCATCACTCCTTTAAAATTACTTGTGTAAACGAAATGCTGTTTGTTGTTTCGGACCATCCCAGTATGTGTGCATGAGTATTTTGTAACCTGAGACTAGATACCTGGATACTTATTGCTCAGGATAATATTCAAATCATAAAGATTTTTTTTTTTTTACAGTATTTGCAATACTGTTTTTCACAGAATAGATATATTCACTAATAGACTTCATCCTTTCATTTGAAATCATTGATGAGACACTAATCAGAGGCCTTTTCAACCTGCCAAAAAATACCTCTTGTGCCATTGATAAATTGGATTGCTGATGTCTCCATGTGGTTTCAGTGGATTACAGCATCAACCATCTGACAGAAACCCTGATTTCAACTTATTTTCTACATTCCATACATCTTCATGTCAGATATATCTTGACAAAAAAGTGAAATTTTAAAAATATATCATCAGTGATACACATTTGGATATAGAGAATAAAAAGAAGTGTTAGAAAAAAGGATTTATGGATTGTATTTAGAAGCTAGTATTCCACAGACAGAAAAGAGAAATCCTAGAAACTTGTAGTAACACAAATCATTTCAGAAGTATTTGTTTGGCAAAGGCTTTCAAATTACAAATTAAATTATACATGGACTAACTGCCTCAGTAGCTGAACAAATTAACACAAAATGTTTATGAATCCTGTGATACTATAAATATGTGTAGCTGTAGGATTGTACCAAAGCTTCTACATTCTGATATGTATTTACTATTCTTAAGTAATTTATCTTGTGGTAACATTTCATTTTATCTTAATCATTGGGCAGAACAGGCTTTCTGAGCCTGAGATAAAACAGTGATGCTTCTTCTAACTCAAAAACTTTTAGTAAACATTGTCTGCAATTACAGTTATGTAACAGCCTCAACTAACGTTTTCAAGATTCATATCTTTGTATGAAATATCATTAGCAGACCTCAGAATACAGAATGGTTTTTTTAAAAAATGTGATCAAGATTTAAATTACACATGGCTTTTGCCATATTTATTATACTGGAAAGTTGTTCCAGACCACTCTGCTTGGATGGATAAAACTCATCCTGACTTCCAGCCTACCTGTATTCCTAGACAGTCTGGATCCATTATCTGCCTTGTCAATTAGATTAAGTAGCACTTATAGCACTTATAGCACTTTGCTTTTTCTCAGCTCTATTATATTTCCAAAACCATGATATTTGCTCCCAGGCTTTGCTTCTCTTAGTTAAAGAAGATTAACCTTTTATACTCCTTTTTTCCCTGTTAGGTGCCTGTATTTTTCTTCATGGAGGTGCATGCAATATTCCAGCAGGGTCCCAGCCATGCTTTGCATAATGTAATTAAAACTACTCTCTCTTTACAGAAAGTACCCAGCCTACAGCAATCCTACTACTGCCTTTCATTTCTTATAGGTGCACCATGACAACAGATCAAGGTCATTCTATGGTCAACTAATTTAGCCAGATTTCTTTTTATTTCAGTGCAGAGGAAAGAAGCAGCAATAGCCAGTGAACTAGTTTGTATTACCTGTATTATCTATGTACAGTGCACATTCCCATTGCATCAGCTCTGCTCCCAAATTTGCTACTTTAGCACTGAAAAAAACTAGTTAAAAAGCTGAGGACAACAGTGATGTCTGCAGCCAACCTACACAAAACTCCAGAGCAGACTAAAGGTGAAGACTGTGCACAAGAAAGTAAAACAAAGAATGCTATTTATAGCAAACGTCACAACATACAATTTATTATGGTGTTTTATCCTCACATGCCACACATTATTGTAAATGTAATAACATAATGTATTTGTAATCCTACAAATGCATATTAATGTCAATAAACTGCAAAATATATTAAAAAATACTGTGCTAAATATTAGCATTCAAAATCCACAGACCCAGATTCAAAGGTGTTCAAATATTTGTCTTAGAAATACAAGTAATTCAGTATTATATGTCACAATACATGAAAATTTTGTTGGAAAGTGCTATTTTCTGCAGCAAAATAATTCATTCCTTTATAATTAGGAAAACATTTTGAAATTACCTTTCTTTATGTTAGGAGCAGTCATGTGTCTAAAAATAAATGCATTTTGGCTTTCTAAGCAAATTACGCTCTCGTCCTAGAACACAAAGTGATGTAAGTCAGTATGTAGTTCTCATGCACTTGTGTGATACTCTGAGGTACGTGTATCCAGCATGGCAGAAACAGGTTTTATTTCAAAAGTATTAGTGTTTTCATCGACATTTTCAAAAACCTAGGAAGTTTTTGTATCCCTATTAGTCCATTTTAGGAGAAAAGCTAAAACTCTGGGCCTTAACATTGCCTGAAAACTCTCTTATCAGTGTTCATGTTAGCAGCAGTAATCCAACTAGAGAGTTCACTGTTGAACTAAAGAAGAAAAACAAGTATTTCTATTTTAAGAGCCACATGAACCTCATTGGAATTAAAACACACTGGAAATGTAACCCCTGCAGTGGCAGGAGTCTTTCAAATAGTTTTCTGAAGTTTCAATGGAGGTACACATACAAGTAAATTTACTGTTATTACAATTCCATAATGCCCTTTTAGCTTAAAATCCAAGTTCCATGTATATTTTTTGCCAAAAAGGGTAGCAGGTGACAATCAACATCTGAAGCAGAGCTTCAGACCTGAAAGCCCTCACAAGTCCCCTGCCAAGTAGGCTTACAGCCAACTACACTTTAATTTTAGCAGATAAAAACCAATGTAAGTCAGATTTCCCAAAGTGGAGGCGTACCTCTAGTTTTGCTCTGTTTTTTTCATTCCCTTTATAATACAAAAAAGAATAGATTGCTTAAGTGCCTGGATCAAACTGAGACAAAAAGATTTCATCATCTTGCAGTGGTGGAGATGACAGTGTTATGAAATACTAGTGCTGTATGTTAAAAATCAAACAGAACAATCAACCCCTCCCACTCCAGGAAACTTGGATGTTAGTGGTGGGATATTCCTTTGAATCAGCAACTGTCACTGCTGTAAAACCTATTACTATGTTGAAAATAGAGAATCCTGATTCCCTAGTTTGCACTGCCTGTTTCAAACTAAACAGCTTAATTTTTCCTACTGGAAAAAGCTTTCCTCATTGCTTGTGATGTTTACGTTCCAGAACAGTAATATGGGCAACAACTTGCCCTAACTAGTTTTATTCCTGATGTGTCTGTAATACCATTCAGCTCACTCTTTGCAGGATTTTTTTTAACTGCATCCAATGAATAGTTAAGCAATAGCACATTTTGCAGTTTTTCCTTTCTGTGCTGTGGCCCTGCAGACAGAGATGGAAAACAGGGAGGATGGAAAAGAAACAAAGTGAGGAAAACCTTCATGGAAACATGATTGCTCATGTGCATCGTATGTCAGCTATGACATCAAGTGGATGAATCAAGTTTTGCCTTGCCATATTATTCTTCATCAATAAGCATCACACTCTACAAAGTGTGGTCGTGTGGAGGAAACAGTGTTCATTGATTCATCGTAACAGAGCAGCTGGGGCAGTGCAGTGAGAAGCAAAAATAGTTACAAAGATCTGCTAAGGACCCAGAGTGGCTCTGGCTCCTGTTGTCATTCACCCCCATGAAGAGTATCTCCATGCTCTGTATGATGATTCAGTATGTGGTATTTGCTGTGGTCCCATTTTACAGATATGGAGACTTGAGTTCTGGAAAAAAAAAGAAGAATTTGCTTACAAATTCCTCAAACTCTTCCTTATGCCTGCCTCTGCTTCTCACTTTCCCATTCATTTATTCCAAGAGAAAACTGACAAATTCTGATATAATTCCATGTATGCTGTATTCAGCATCTCTTGCCCTCTTTCCTGTGTTTCTCCCCAGTCTCTAGTAACTGACCTCAGTAAATAAACCTTCATACCTCTCTAACAATTCCTTTTGCGTGTTCTTCTGTGGATCCTTGTCTTTTTCCTTCCATATTTGGAGATCTCCTACAGCTCTGTCTTTTCTTTGTACAGCTTTTCTAATTAAATGTAAACTTACAAACATAAATTCTCTCCCTTCCTGACTTCCACCCCTATATTCTGTCCCTGTGGATGGGATTCATCTGTCCAAATGTAGGTATTTATTTCTGAACCACCCATTGTAGGTTCTCTGTGTAGTTTGCAAATCAAGCTAATAATACTTTAAAAATTGCAGGGTGCAATTCAGCCGACTGCTAAAGAACATCTCTAAAATAAGGCATCTGAATGGCGATCTAAATGTCCTTCATTCCTTTCGCTATAAAGGGTAATATCTATATTGTAACTATATAAAGTTAGGTGAGAGAAATCCTACTCTTTTGTCCCAACTAAAATCCTTGTCTGTCTCTAACACTTCTTTGTAAACCTTTAGGCTCAACGTGGCTAATATAAAAGCAATAATCTCCATAGTATTTTTCTCTTCATTTCTTGTGGGCAGAACTATCAAGGATCTGATCATATAAAACCATAACTTGACCTTCGTGTTCTTGAAGTCCTCACACTCAGTCTTACAGCATTTTTGCATCTGACATCTCTATAATACACCATTTCTGATTCATTGACTGAGCTCAAACTGTTATATAGACTCTCACCACATGGAAGATGTCCCTGCTCATGGCAGGGGGGTTGGAACTAGATGATCTTTGAGGTCCCTTCCAACTCATACCATTCTATGATTCTATGTGACATGCTTTTCTTTGGCCTGAGTAAATCCCATGTCTCCCCTATACACCCAGAAGACCTTTGCAATTATAATTTCCCAAGTCTGTTACTTCATCCATGCCATTAGTCTCTTTCTCACTCTCCCTGAGGTTCCTCCTCTCTTTCATAACAAATAAAGGCTTTTGAAGACCTTCCTAGACAATAACTTTTTTTTTTTTTCTGATTTGACTCTGAAGCCATTTTCAGGCTTTGTTCAGAGCATGTGGTTAGCCTGTACCTGGCTAGATTTTCAAAGCATCTTTGTGCTTTCTTTCCAGTCACTGCTCATATTTGAGAGCAAATTCTTACAAATATGTGCAAAACTTCTGTCTTTAAATTCTTTCCTAAATTTTCCTTTTCCATTATGCTTCAACAGCCCCTTGGCTGGCTTGTTAACTTCCTGGGACAGTTGTCCTCTCTCCTATTGACAAGCACTTATGTGACTTTCATTGATCTGCTGCTTCTTGCATATTAGGCTACAAGTTCTCGGGGTTTTGACCATATTTTTGTTCTGTTTTCTATTTATTTCTCCTAAAACACCGAATTCTCAGAATGTGTGTTTAAGTAGACCACATTCTCTCCTCTAGGTTAGCAAATGTGCCAAATTTCAGAAAATTTTCATACTGGAAAGAGCCAACAGACATGAGGATTTTGACCACCATATTAATGAAGTAGCCATGTTAGTAGCCAGAAGTGATTTATTTATACTAATTTCTTTTCCCATCAGAAAAATACTTTGCACTTGTAGAGCATAAGAGTCTGTCAATTTGTAGTACAGTTATAAAAGTGTAAATGATTTGTCCTAAGGCAGTGGGCATTAAAGGAAAGAACATTTAAGTGTTAATGTGACTGTCAGGCACAGAGTAAAGAAAAGAAACCCTGCAAGTTTATTTAATTATTTTTACTTGGATTTGTTTTACATTCTCAATTAACCAAATCCAGTAACAACAGGAAGCCACTGTGAATATTCTCCAGATAGCTTGAAGGTACAGGGATAGTTTTATAGGTGGATTTTCTAATGTAATTCCCCTTGTGGAAATAATGCTTTTAGTGCATAGTGCACTGAAGCAAAACAAAGATAGTGACAAATGCTCTTAAAGTGTTTTTTAAGTGGACAAATGGCCTTTTTAACACAATAGAAACTCAGACTTATTTATCAGAAGCTGTGCAAAAACTGTCTTTCAACCTTACCTTGGGGAGCTGGAGTCCTGCTTTCCTCTTCTGTTGTAAGGCAGTAATTAGTTCTGAAAAATATAAAGTCCCCACAGAAGATCATTAAGGTCTTACATAAGTGGTTAACAATAGTTGCTGAAAAGGCTAGGAAAATGTGCTAATTAAAGGTGAATCGAACAATGTAAAAAATTAAACTGCCCATTGCTTAGCTAGCTCCAACTATTCAAAGCGTTGGTTCTATCAATCAAAAAAAAAATAGTAGGAGACTAAAAGGAAATATCTGTCATATTGGCACAAGGCAGACACTGTGCTTCACTCCTTCATCTTTCTGCTTCAAAATCGCTTTGCCTTGTTAACTCTGGCTTATTTCTCTTCCTGGGCTGCTTGGAAAGGCCTGGTGACTGAGTAGACTGCATTTGCTAATGATTTCTCTTTCCTTTGGTTCTGCAACATCTCTATACAGGTACAATGATGCTGCCAACCTCATTACTTCCACTTTATCACAAGACTTATTCAAAACAAGATGAATTCAAAAGAAAGAGGTATCCTGTTCTCCTCCACAAATGAAACACAGATGATAAGCTAAGGTGATAATCAGATGAAGGATACTATATAAAATAAATTAAATACATTTCCTCCTAAAATAAATCAAAACATATTAAGGCAGCAATTGTAAGGCAGAAAAAAAAAGAACTAAAATAACCATATGTCTGCTTGGAAGGGAAATCACGAAGAGGAAATATCTACTCTTTTTTAAATGTTTAAGCTAATTTAGAAGTAAGAATAATGAAATGCTCCAGTCATGAGAATAGGATCACCACATGTTGACACAGTGTCATAGGTTCACAGTTGCCTTATTACACTAGATATCATGTTCAGATTTAACTTGTTTGGATTTTTTCTCACAGTAACTCTTACATTTCTGAGCTCTTAAAGCCTAGATAAGTAGTGGTAAATGTTTTTGTCACACATTCAAGGTCCATGTCCTCAAATTTAATATTACTTTAAGTGTAGTTTGGGCATAAGTAATAATGTGAGCATCAGTGCTTTAAGAGTCCTACAAGAGATTTTTAAAAGTGCATAATGTACAAGTTCAAAGAGAACTGAAAGGGAAGGTGAATTTGGTTCTGATATGAATAGAAGGAGAATAATTTTCAAAGAGAAAAATCAGTTACAACTATTTGAAATGGAAAGCCACCTTGTGAATCTAGTACTGAAATCTAGCACTAACTGAATCTAGTACTATTACTGAATCTATTAAAATTTCCTAGATGCCAATCGAGGCGATTCTGTGATTCCTAGATGCTGAGAACCAGTTTGAATCTGGAGACATCAACCCAGCTCTGAGCTGAGCTTCAAAAGCAGTTGAGATGACGTTAAGTACTGAATATGTAGAGTTACTGGTGAGAACCACATAATGCAGCAGTAATTTCAGGATATCTCAATCATGAAGAGAAAAAAAATAACTTACACTCTTCTGATCTTCTGCTCAAATTTCACTCAGCTCTTGCTGTTTCTTGTCTTGTGTATTGACACTGTAGCCCTTTGGAAAAATCAGAGCTGAGGAGATTACTGGGATTTGAATTGTGAGCTTGAGCCCTAACTCTATTTTGAAGGAGTAGGAGTTTGTTCTTGCAGGTCAGGATCAAGTTCACATTAATTTGAGGGAATTATTAGACAGGAGGGTGCAATCTACAAAAGCCCCTGAGGTGCCTGGATTTTGTGTGCCAAGTGCCTAAGGATTAGACAGGCCCTCAGCAGGGAAAGATATACACACCTATTTGTCTCTTGTTGTGGCAAAGACGCTTTAGGATGTGAGGACAAAAACTGAAGATGCCTTCAGGAATCAAAAGGACCAAGCAGTTAGGTGGTTTCTTGGTGAATCACCCAGTGATGCATAGACACATGAATGGCACCTAAGCTCCTTTTGGAGGTACAATGTCAGTGAGGCAAGGAACCAAAAGATGAAATGATGCTTACATGAAATGCTAACTGTCAAGTCCCCAGGCGCAGATTCAAGTGCTGGAAACCTTCACAGCATGTAAAAACACAGCCTGAAACTATAGAAGTATACCAAAATATATCAAATCTCTGTTTTACCCACTCTATCAACTGTTCTTAGATATAGTCCTCTTGTACTTAATGTAGATGTTTCATTTTTACAAAACATATGCAAGTTGTTTCTGATCAGAACCCACACTGGCATCCCTGAGATTGTAGCAATCTACATGTGAATACAGTTCTTTAATATTATGGTTAGTAAGCAGAGTGGCAGAAGGCCAGCAATTGCTAATCAGGGGACAGTAGAGCTAATTACAATAAACTGCCAGCTGAACAATCACCAGACAACAAAAATTCTCTTTCATTATGGCTGAATCCCATCCTAAATTACATTTCAGTTCAATTTCTTCCAAACAGCAAAAAGTTGGAGAGTAACAAAATCCTTTCCAAGGCCGTTCCTGGAGTACCATTTTGCAGGCTTTTCTCAGCTATGGTCTCCTATGCTGGTACACAGCAGCCAGGATTTACAGTGTTCTACATAAATCCAACTGATATCCTGGTTTATTACCCAGTACAACTCTCCCACACAGTCATGGAGACACATCCCCTTCAGATTTTAAAGATTAACAAGTTACACTTGCATGACCCTTTCTGAGCTGCTCTTCAAACACTCTAAGTGCTGCCAGACTAAGTAAAAACTGTAGATGAGCTGCTAGACAGGGCTCTACAGCTTTTTTTTGTTGTTGGTTTGTTTGGTTTTTTTTTAAATGGAAAGAGATGTTAGATAAACTTTATATTCCCCAAGGTCTCAGTTGGGATTGTGGGGCTTGCTAAGCACTAGCAAGCAGATCTAGCTCTGCTTCCCACTGTCTATTGTAAAATGAGCCTAGCACATGCCAACTATTTCTACATTGATGTACATGTCAGACAAAAATCGTTCTTTCATTGAAATATTTTTTGAGTGTAGCAATGTTGAAAGATAGCACATTCAATTAAACACTAGAAAGAAAACTAGTGGTCCCTCTATACCACTAAGTTTTCTCTAAAAAATCAATCAGCTTATCAGTTATCACTGATACAAAAAAAAACCCAAAAACAAACAACCAAAACTCTAGAAAGTCAGGCATACCCTGATTCTCAATGTCATAAAGGGGACAAAATGAATAAGCAATAATAGCAATACCTTTTCATATACATTTCCAAGCAGACAGGACTGCAGTTCCACAGCACACAGTTTAAATAGTGTGCACATGACTTTGCTAATGGAAGACTGCTCTAGTTATTTCAAATGTTATTCCAGGTGAATTGAATCATTCAACAGGAAATTTTTGCATTTGTTTTCCTCCTTTTGCTGTGCTTCTGTGACAGGAAATGGCCATACTGACAGGGTAGAAGACAGCATCTGGAAAACAGAGCAAAAAAGGGAAAAAATGCTGCAGGTCAGGTTAGGAGTCTTGTTCTTATGAAAATGGAATCAAAATAGCCCTCCATCACAGAAGTACAATGAATTATAATTCCCTGCATTTTTAAAGCTACTGCTGTATCTAGATAAAGAAGGAGGAAATTACTGGGTTTATTTTTCTGTGTAGCAAAAACTGCTTTAAACACTTTACTAAAGGAACTAGATTTCAAATTTAATCAAAAGTCAAAAGGATTGTCTTCTGAGCAAAACGAGTCTTTTTTCCCCCTCTGTTTTGGGTTGATGACTGCATATGAGATATTCAAAGATAAAAAACACAGTTAAAATATGGCACTTTCATCTTGACAAAAGCCTGTTTGTGCAGGGGCAGAGGGCTGACCTTGGCCAGTTCACCTCTTAGTAAAATTAAGCCTTTTTTCTTTACCATTCTGCCTTGGGCTAGCACCCACATTACTCATATAGACAATAAAAAAACATGAAGAAATTGATAGAAAAGCAGCTTAGTTGCTTTTGAATAATCCCCTGTGTTTCCAGTTCATCTTTAGGAGCTTAACTATATTTGAACATACTTCTTGCATATGCTGAGATTGAATCTTCTCTAAAATATCTATATAGATTAATGACATAAATAAACAGGAAATAGAGAGGTAAATGCAGCTTAGAATCCATGGCAATAGATTTAAAGAATATTTTTTACTTTTCTATTTCCACAGGGCTGATGCTCAGGCTCAGTGATATGAAACAAGTTAATGTAATGGTAATAATAACACTCATGGATTCCCTTTTAGCTTCCCACAGCCCAGAAAAGGAAAACAAAGTAACCCAAGATGGGTTTATATACAATTTGCTTGTACTGAGACATGTGTCATGGAACTTGGCAAACTTTCTCAGGTCACAGACTTTGCTACCACAATGCAATGTGAGCAGTTTAACTGATCGAAGTAAAAATAATCACTTCCTATCCTTTAATCACAAAATGTTCCTAAATAGATCACAGATAACTCCCTCAACATACTACAGAGCAATGGCTGCAATTTGGATTTGTTAAACCCATCCAGTAAGGCAGTAAAAACTCTGGTTTTTAGGATGAATTTGCATTTCCGAGGACAGCCTCAGATTATGTCTTTTACTTCCTTAAACCAAAGAGAAGGACTGGCAGGTGTTGTCCAGGCACATAGAAAGTACTTCCTTGGTAGCATTATCCCTACCTTGGGGCTCTGCTGATCTAGTTTCTAAACTGAAGCAGGAAAAAACACCTGGAATATTTTGGATTTTAGGCTACTGTTTGAATTAATCCTGTTGGGATGCTGAAGGTAAGCTGTCTCATGCGTTTTGGAAGACAGAATTGTCTCTATAGATTCCTTCCCACTTTGAGAAGTCAATAACTATTAGCATAATCTCCTCACTGTGATTTAAAGAAAGGTTGGGATTGCAACCACTTGCAAGCCATGGAGAATGGGAAAGCTGGGAAAGTTCATCTAAGCTTTAATTACAGATAAAATACTGCTAGCATTTAGAAGACATTTAACAAGTTTAGTGGATAAGTATTTCTAGGCTTCTTTTTTCTTTCTAACAAATACTAAGTATTTCAAAAGCAGCAAGATCAGTTTGGCCTGCATGTAAGAGTGCAATGGCAGCTCTGTTAATCATCCAGAAATCATCTGCCTGGAACAGTGTGATAAATAACAGACAAACTACCCAGCCAGTTTTTGGAAGAAGAGCCCCTGCTTTGGAACAGTGTGAAACCACAAATACTGTCCATGTGCAAACAAATGTGACTTACAGTTTATCATTTATATTCAAGCTGCCCTGAAAATGTCTTTCCTCTTCCTGAATCATTAACTTGTCTGAAAAAAATAGAATCAGACACATATTAGAGGAGGTCAATAGAAGAAAAGCAAATGACAAAAATTAAACAAAACAATAGACTGTGTTATGTTTCCATGGAAAGGCAGCAAAGGAAAAAAGAAAGGCCCAAAAAAGAATGATGAAAGGATTAAACAGAACATAACCAATATTTCAGTAAATGGAGGCATGTTTCTCTTCCCTTTGAAAATGTTTCTCAGGTGCCAATAGTTACAGGTCTTACCAAAGGTAAGCCTGGGAGAGCTCACACTGCTGAGGGCATCTCCCCCCTTCTCGTTACACACCGATGTATTTATCTTGCAACTTATTGTAAAGATGGCTTTTTTTCATTTCCTAAAGCCTCCTCCATGTGTTCAGAATTACATTAACCAAAGAGAAAAAGCTGGTTATTTCCTACTTACACGAGTGACAGACAATTACTACTGTAATTACATCCAGAGCCCGTGTTTGCAGCATATCCCCCCTTACAACACCAAAGCCTCTCAAATCTGAGAGCTCTTCCAAAGAGATGTTTAGCTTGCCATTATTTTTAGAGATATGGCTACGTTTAAAAAGCTAAATGAGTTTACGTGGAAGCTTTGACAAACAGAATCTAAGGCAGCTTTTCACAAAATATATTACCCTGGTAATTGCAGAAGTGAAAAATACTCTGTAATTGAGAACAGTGGGCAAACACACCAGACAACTGTTGAACAAGTTGTAGTGTCAGAAGAATGTGAAAATAGGACCCAACATGACAGCATTTACTCTATGGTAAAGGTTCAAGGCGAAGGCTCATGCTACCCTGTCTGATCACACGCAGCAATCTGTTTTTGCAGTGTGTTGCTCTGGCTTTGTATGTGACATTAACACAATCACATTTTGAAGAAGCAGAGCACAGTTTACATTTTTTCCACATGCACTCAGTTTTGGGGGCTATTTTTACCAAGTATTAAAGCCATAAAATAAACATGATTCTAAATATTTGTGAAAGATTTTTTTTCCCATGCTGCATTTATATATATTCTTTTACATTTCATTTCCATTCTACTGGTCTCCATTCAGAAAAGGAGTTAAAAGAGAGAGAGGATGATAAAAAGCAGATAACATACGGATTATGATTTTCTTGCATTTTACTTTTGTTTGTTGGATATGCAGAAATCACTCTGGAACTAAAGATATATCTTCCTTTAGGAATTTCAATTTAAAAAAAAAAAAACCAAATAACCCAATGTAAGTTTTTACAGAGGTGATGCCTATTTCTTGTGGGTTGTTTTCAAAAGGATGAAAGAGGTGGGTTTCATCTGCTGTTCTGGTAACAACACAAAGAGATTGGTTCTGAAAAAGAGCAAATTGGATGCTTCTTAGAAGATCAGGAAAAAGGTCATGACCATGAGAGTTATATCTAGCATTAGGCTAAAACCTGTCCACAAAACTGTGTCTGATACAGCATTTGCAAAAGCTGTAACTCCAGCCTGGAGGCTGAGGACCAGCCCCTGGTAAATGGTTTTAGCCCCATTGAAGTCAGAAATGCTTCCTCAGTTTACTCAGGTTGACTTTTGTTTGTAGAAATGCTTGGAAAATATATACTTTTTAAGTAAAGCAACCTAAATACATAGGCCTGGAAAACCCTTTACAGATGGGCTGAATATTACTCTCTGATGCATGAAAACCTTTCTCCAAGACTAAATCAAACAGCTGCTCTTAAACATTCAGTGTCTAAAAGGATGAACGTGCCTCTGACAGATAGCAGCAAAACTTAGCTTATATTCTAGATAGGATATTTGAATTTATAATAAATGTAACTAAAGCACAAATTCCTTGCTGGGCAGAGGATCATGCTTAGCAGTTGCTGTATGAACTTAATTATCAGAGTAATTTGATTTAATTGCTCATCTCAGCAGAGCAGGTTTCAGGCTCCAGGATTTTGTCACCACAGAAAGCGAGAAAATCTTTTCTGGTGTAGCACAGGAAGTGATTACTCTCAGTGCTGTGGGAATCCTCAGATAAACATATATTTGTTATATCTGGGGACTGATACTGGCAAGCCTGGTTTCTGCTAAATGAGATCTTTTATACTGTCAAAAACACAGCCACAGCCACATCCATTAGCAAACCCATGATTTTCCCTATTTCCCTGTTCTAGTGCTCTCACCGCTGGCCACCTCTTCAGATTTGTGCCACTCCGTGATGCCTGCTGGGACACGCTGCAGGATGTGACCTTGTCCTCTGGCACCTGCTCTGGGGTGCACTGAAGATTATCCTAAGTTAGAAGAAAGGAAAGGTTAGAAAAAAACCCTTTTGTGTTACAGTGATTTCAAAACACTACTAAGGATCTCTATTTCAGACTTTTAAAACCTGTGTTAGCCATAAAAGGTGTAGCAGACAGCACCGATACTGATGAGGAGCTGCATTCTTGCTCTTTCCTTAGAGGCATTGTGCTCTTTTGGTAAATTATTTCCAAACAGGGTTAGATTTTTACCTATCTTTTTGTAGACAAGATTCTCTAATGAATATTTTGCCAAACATCTGTCAGTGTAGGTATGTATGGCTTACATACATATAAAGGATTTTATGTTACTTACCAACTAATAATTGGAAAAACCATTCTAAATTCACTGCTAGTAGTACCTATGTACCTTTGATGCCTGTTCGGCCAGAGATCCATACATACTGCTGAACCACAACCATAGCAGGATGCCAAGAGTTACTCTTAGAGAGCATTTACTTAGCAGGAGGTGAGGGAATGGAAGAATGAGAAGGGTTGTTTCTGAGAGGTGCTGCCCAGAAATCTCTGCAGTTGTGAGCTGTGCATGGAGCACCTTGCATGAGGAATTCAGCCTCTCACACCTGTGGTAAGGAAGCTATAAATTGCTCAGTCATTTAACTTTGTGAAACTAGGTTGCACTTGTCAAATGCCACATAATGATAAAAATTTTAACATTTCATTTTTGAATAAAAATAAAATATTTTGGCAAGAACTTCCAAAAAACCCACAACTTCTTCTTTTTTTTTTTTTCTTTTCCACTGTTTTCCTTCTGTACACAAAAAAAGCAAAAAGCAATCCCAAGGACTAGCAAAAAAACATATATTATAAAACATCTGGCAAATAGAATTTGACTCTTTTGCAGTATTTACCAAGATTCAAACCTGTGCAAAACAAACTAAGAAGTCAGTTGTCATGCTGGGAAGCCCTCCTAAAAAAAATTAGAATTCAGAGGTGTTTGCTGTGAAGTAACACAGCTCTCAGCAGCATCAGCAAGCACAGGGGATTGTGCTCTCTGTACATGAATAAACGGGTTTCACGGTATAACAACTGGGGATATCACACCATTTTAAAAGCACAGAGTTTCTGATTTTCATCTAGATGGATGGCACTTTACATGATTACAGTTTTGATGGAGAGGACAAGGATTAATATTTTTGTAATGGTTTTCATGAACTGTGTTAGCCTATTTTTTGAGTCTCTAATCCTAAAAAGCAAAGCAGCATCTACAAAGCTGTATCAGCCCCCCTTTCTTCTCCCAAGAGCACTGATGAGCCCTGACGCCCTGATCCCCACGCTATAGACTGTTGTATGGCCCTCTGGGGGAAAAAGAGCGGCTCAGGGCTGCTACACTGAGAGAGAGAGGAGTGGAGGCAACCGAAGACAGCCCCAAGGCACATGGCAGGGCACCTGCCCATGTATTCAGAGTGACCTGCATTTGGAAACTGTATTTTACACCGCTGAGCTCTTGCAGAAACACAGCCTGGCACACAATGCTGATGGTACATGTCATCTGTCATTCACACCATCACACCAGCACTGGGGTGCTTCTTCCCAAAGCATCTCACCCAGAGCTGTCACTAAGGTCTATCTGGTGGCATTGGAGCTTGCCTTGGACATACGGCTGGGACCTGGCATGCTCCTCTCCGTTTGCCACCGTCCTCTCCTCCACAACCCTCAGTGCTGGTGTGGGCTGCCTGGGACTCACACCCTCGCTTGGTGCAACGTGGCTGTGAGACCTCTTCTCAGTTTAACCAAGAAAACAGTTACTGAGGTGTGAGCAGGGCTGTGAGCTGAATCCATGCAAGGTAAGGAAAGCAAGAACAGAGAGGTGTCATTGCTGAGACACTAGTAGCAGCTCAGTGAGACAGGAGAAGAAATACTGAAATGACAAGGTATAAAACCTGAGGGGGAAAGGCAGAGTATTGGAAGATGGCAGCTCAGCAGCATGAGGATCAGCAGAGGCCAACCCTTCCCCCAGCACTGATGCTTGTGCTGCCAGTAAAGGCTTGTGGGGTTTCCCACTAAAGGTGGTGAGACATATTAACACTTAGCCTAGTAGGTTGTAGGGCCTGGACTTGTCTTGTGTGCCTCAGCCAAGAGGTAATTGCTCTGTCCTCTTAAGTGGGTATATCCCGCTTAGAGTCTCTGCCCACAGCAGTAGGTCTTGAAGCAAATGTGACCCGCTGGGAGAGGTTTATCACACCACTGCCTGAGGCTGGGACAGGCTGAGAGCTACAGGGACTCCAGTTCTCCCGGCTGCAGGCAAGCCAGGACACCAGGTGCCAGTCACAGCTTTCTCCTCTGCTCAGTGACATGGGTTTACTGTTGTCCTGAATTGCACTTTCTGTAGCTGGCCCTGAAGCAAACCTGCCTTCTGCCACATGCTATAGTGCTGGCAATTCAGTCCCTATCATGGATCCAACTCACTGCAAATACATAAGGCCATGAAGTCAGAAGAGCACAAACCTGGTTACGGCATCACCTCCTGGCTTGTGCCCACCTGTGTCTGTAGCCCTCCTGGGCCAGGTACTGGGCAGGACTCAGACAGTGGACATTTCTGGGAGGTTAAAGCGGTGTCAGCATAGACCTCCCTGAGCCTGCCCAGACAGAGCGGGGTCTGACCGTGAGACAGCATCAGAACAGTCACTGCAATGTAGCTGCTACACTGCTGTGCCTCTTGCAACCCAGACCTGAGCCAGTTTCAGCACTTTCACAATTAACACACCAGGAAAAGAGACTCAGGGTTTTGCAGAGATCAAAAATACTGAGTAGGCCCTGAAGACCTGTCTATTTCTGCTGTTTCTCTGCTTACAGACAACAAAGATTTCTCTGCTCTCTCCCCTCATCTCACAAAACAGACATGCAACCTCTTGGTTTCAGCACTTCAGATCCCAACCCGATCTGCTGTCCCTTGAGTCACCTTGCACTCACCATGGCTTAAGCAGCCAGCCTGAGCTGACACGGTTTCCTTCAGTCTGCTCACAGTTATTTAACGAAAAATAGGTGGAGAAGAGGTTTAACATGGAAACATGAGAAAGAAGATTGCTTAGTCATCTGCTTTCTATAAAAATGTTTTAATTGGAGTTTCATTTGAACTGTAAATTACTGTAAATAATAATTTTCAAGAAGAATATAGGTCTATGGACTCTAGCACTATACCCTAGGACATAGTGTTACATGCTCCAGTAGCTGGTACCTACCAGAAGGCTCAGAGAAACCCTAGTACGGGTAACCAACCACCAAATAACTTTCTTCCTTGTGATTTTTCTCTTGTTCTCTCCTTTCCAAGGAGTTAAAAGCTTGGTACTGACCCATAACTAAGTAAAACTGAGAGCTCTAAGAACAATACAACTGCAAGAAACTAAGTGGCACATGTGGTGATGTTAACCTCTCTCAGCTGAGCTGGGCTAATTGCACATGCTCCATATTTTTTCATAATATGAACTGAAATAGACTTGCTTAAACCATTGCAGAAGGTTACAGTGCACCAGTGAAGATAGTCAGAACAATTGTTTTACTTCCCACTGCAACAGACTTAGTTGCGACACAGCCAGCCTTCATGCCTGGGCTGCAGGGCAGTCACTTCCAGCTGACTGGCAATTTCTGAAAAAGCAAGTGCTGACAAAGAGACTACGCTCTTTTGAAACCTCCAGCCCTTTTTCTCAAAGGAACAGCTCTGGTTTTGAACACATTTTAAGGCAGTGTGTAAGGCAGTCACACTGACAGAGAGGAATACTGGATTCCTTTCTTCTCAGCTTTATTTGAAATTGTCACAGGAGTCATACAGAGCCATGCTGCTGAAGTTCATGTTCTCTTACCCTTGTCCAGAGCTTAGCAAGACTGCTTTATCGTGATTCCCACATGGCCTGCACAAGGAGGTGGATATTTTATTCTATCTTAAATTTTAAACTTCAATTAGCTTTAGACATAGTTGATCTGAGAAACCTCTGAGGCATCTCAATTAAATAGCTTATTTCAAATTGCCCACAGTACACCTGCTTCAAGAGCTCCTGTCCCTGAATGATCCGTGAGTCAAGAACAGGGAATTCCAAATAAATAAATCCTGATATTAAAAGTTTTATGCTGGAGAACCTGCTTTACTGCAAAGCTCCAGTAATGGCTCAGAAAACACTTTATTTCTTCTCGGTGATCCTTCTAAAATCATTAAGTTATCTTTAGAGAAAAGAGGAGAGTAGGGAACGGGGCGAGGAGGAACTGGATAGTGCCCTTATGGGGCAGGCTCCCTTCACTTACTCCGGCTTTTCAATCTGCTGAGATTTGAGCTTTTTCTTTAGGAATCTCTGAATGCTTCAGATATTCCTTTTCAAATTCAAGAAAGAAGGTATCTGTACTCTGGATGCATACATCTCAGGTACCAGATTGGAAATAAAACACCACACTCTTTGCACACAGTAAGGATATGAGAATGCCTCCATTGACATGCCTCATCACCTTGATGCCAGTAGCTGTTGACACTAGATGCCAAAGAAAGATTATAGGAATTTTTGAGGTCCCTTCCAATCCCTAACATTCTGTGATTCTGTGATTGATTCTGTGAATGGGGCAGGCATAAAATGCCGATTCCTGGTATGTGCTCTCCTGCTTTCCAGCACTCTGCAGTTTTGGAACTTACTGACCCAGAGATGTTTTCTGTGTGATCAACAGGCATTGCCAGATATGCCTTCCAGGTATAGGTCTCATTAATTTTTGCTTTTTTGGCATCCATAGTCTTGTGACAGTCATAATATGTATAAAAAAACCCCAACATCTCCATTGTACATTTTGAATCTCTCACCCCATAGTACAAGAATTTCAGGGCCTTAATGAAACTAAGAACAGTGAGAAAAAAAATCCTGTTTATCTACATGAGTTTTCTGATCTCAAAGATTTTTTTTAGAAATGCTATGCCAAACTGACAAGCCCCAGTTTATTTACTTACTCCTTGTACTGAGGCCATTCTATACTTCTGAACACCCATCACATTTCTATGTTCCTTTCAGACTGCTACTGTCCATGTGCCTGAGACAACTGCTCAAATTGATAAAAACAGCTAAACAGCTGTAGTTCTCAGGAATCACAGTGAACAAAAGAAAAACTGTGGTAATATCTCTTTCTTGATTTGTAGTTTTTCTGAAAGCTGTCAAGCGAGCCCTTAAAACCCACTTATTGTAAGACTAACATTTTTAAGGGCACTCAAAGACATACATTATTAGACAAGCTGTCAGCATTGCTTCCCAACCTCACCTGCTGATAGCAGCATAACCACAGCTATGTCTTCTCTGGTGGGATTCATCTCACTAGCCGATGTCACATACTTCTATATGTCTGTTTCTGATTTGGTCACTCCATAACTCTGTACAGGCCATGGAAAGAAACAGACTCTGCCAGGAAACATCTCATCCAACCTAACTAAGATTCCTTCACCGGGACAAGTTGAAATATTCCACCTTCTCTCTACTGACTGCCTGGTGAATCTAAATGACTAACTCAGATCTTTATTCTAAATTTGGTAAGATTAGCCTTACTTCTTGTGTCCTCAAATGCCTGTGAAAATTTCTAGTCTTAATTTTTTATGTCCAGACAGCAGTATGGCATTGCACTGTTGTGTCTTGTACATGTTTAATGTCCCTTTGCTCACATTCACCTCTTGCTTTCCCAAAATTCATTCATTTGTTGGATGAAAACCAATGTAAGTTCATTAGATCAAACAAGATAGCCTTTCCTTTTCTATGTAGTATTACACTACATATATTAGCATTTATGCACACATGCCACGCATAATATATGTGTTGTACAATACTATAATATAGCAATAGTGTGTATAATATTATACATTTGTCGTTCTCAGGGCTGATGACAAATTTTCCTCCCTGTTGACTGTAAGATTAGAGAAACTTGGTTCAAAAAGACTCCTGATGATGGAGGGAGGAGTAGGGGTAAACTTCTGTTCATTGCTCCAGCTTTTATTCATACAAGGGAAAAATGAACGGTTTCTGGATTTTTGGCTACTATAACCCGGACATCAGTGCCCAAATTAAGAGGCTTATAATTTTTTCTGAAGGAGCTGAAAACCCTGAGTTTCATCCCCAATGCATAATTAAATGATTTAGTGAAGTGTTTTTCTTTTACCCATTAATTTCTTTCCAATGGTTTTTATTTAGACCATTGCCTCTGGTCCCCAAGCCACCTACAACTCTCATTCACTCTCACAAGTGAACTCCTAAGTAATAGAAAAGAGCTTATTCACTATCGATTTTTCAGTCACATCTGTTTCACTTACAGATTTAAACTGTAACCTGCACTTGGGTCACAACAACTCCATGCAAAGCTACAGGCTTGGGGCAGAATGGCTGGAAAGCTGCCTGGTGGAAAAAGCCCTGGGGGTGCTGGTCTACATGAGCCAGCAGTGTGCCTAGCTGGCCAAAAATGCCAACAGCACTGTATTTCTGGCTGGTATCAGAAATAGTGTAGCCAGCAGGAGCAGGGAAGTGATCTTCCCTCTGTACTATGCACTGGTGAGGCTGCACCTTGAGTACTATGTTTGGTTTTGGGCCCCTCACTGCAAAAAGGACATTGAGTTGCTGGAGTGTGTCCAGAGAAGGGCAACAAAACTGGTAAAGGATCTGGAGTACATATCTTATGAGGAGTGGCTAAGGGAACTGGGATTGTTTGGTCTTGAGAAAAGGAGGCTGAGGGGAAACCTTGCCTCTGTCTACAACTACCCAAAAGGAGGTTGTAGTGAGGTAGGTGTTGTTCTCTTCTCTCAAGTAATTAGTGATTAGACAAGAGGAAACAGCCTCAAGTTGCACTAGGGGAGGTTTAGATTGGATATGAGGAAAAATTTCTTTACTGGAAGAGTGGTCAAGCATTGGAACAGGATGCCCAGGGAAGTGGTGGAGTCACCATCCCTGGAGGTGTTCAAAAAACATGTAGACATGGTGTTTCAGGACATGGTCTAGTGGTCATGGTGCTGTTGGGTTGACAGTTGGACTTGATGACCTTGGAGGTCTTTTCCAACCTTAATGATTCTACAATTCTATGATTTGACCAATGTTTCTATTAACTTATCCCTTCATATTTTGTCAATAATGCAACTATTTTAACTAATAAAGATAAGGAATTATGAGAAAATAAAGAACAACCAGAAGTATTTATACAGATACTAAATTAAAGTTGTAATGCGAATATCAATTTACGCAGTTGTGAAAATATGGTGAATAAGTCACTGCAGAAACAGTTAAACATTACCTAGAGAGATAAGGGGTCTAATAAGAAATGTCTTAATGGGTTACACACCCTTCATTCCTTCCTCTTATTGTTCGTTTGTCCCAAAAAAACCCCTGACAGTATGTCTTCAGATCATCAGGTTAATGAAAGATGTATGTATTGTGAAGGTCAGATAAGGCCTCTGGTTAAAGAAGTTTCAACACAAAAGCCTGAAGCAATTTGAATTTTTCTTGTGCTTCTGATTTCCTCATGCAGCCACTAAAGAGGCAGTTTGACAAACATAAAGCACTTAGGGCTTTTTGTCCACAGTTGTCAACTGCTTTTTGTTCTTTAAAAGCCCAGTGGAAAGAAAGGGCTTTAAATAGTCATTTTGTTAACATAGAACTTGGATTTAATACACTCGCATCTGTACCCAGTGGTGCTTTTTGCACTGTTCTTTGTAAACTGTAAATCCCCCATATGAGGAATGTGCAATCTACATGTGGGAGCTCATCCGCCTTCCCCTACCACTCCTGCTTTTAAAGCAACTTCTCTTTAGCAGTCATTAGGGGAACACAATGTACAAAGGTTTTTAAAAACAAACAAGCAGATTATTTGAAGCATTCGTACTTGCATTTTTCCTAACAAACTTTATGTTTCTGAGTGCATACTTTAATTGTTCTGCGTCTATTTTTAAGTTTTATTTAAAAGCTTCAATAGAGTTATCTACCAACATGCAAGGAAAAAAACCTCAACCTATAGCTCCATGAACATTTAAAACATTGGATTTACAGAATTATCAGTAGGAAGGAAATAACTCAGTGCTTTGTTTCCTGTTCCTTTTTTCTAAAATCTTTGTTCCCTGGCTCAATTCATGCAGAAAATAAGGACACATAAGAGCTGGTCTATCAAGTAAGACTAGTGGGTCATTAAATACACTTTCCCCACTCTTCCAGTGGCAAATGCCAAATGCTGATGTGAAACCCTATGACAGATAATTATGGATTTATTTTTTTATTTTATTTTATTTTTGTGGAATAACCAACCGCCTCTCATAATTCAGTGGCATCTATGAAAATGTTCAGAGGCTTCCCAGGAGCCCAAGACAAAATGGAAACTATAGGGAGTACGCAGAAGTTAAAGACAAGCTGCAGGCAACAGATGGGTCTTGGACACCTTCAGATCAACTGCCCTCTGCATATACATTACACTAATTAACTTAGGTCCATGTTTAAAAGATGGGATATTACATTTAGGAGCAATGATTTCCACACTGTGGCAATAGTACTAAAGATGCATGCTTTAGGTGGGCTTGGTATGTGCAGCAACCAATGATTTTTGGTAGTTTAAAATTATTTGGGTTTGTTGTTCTTTAATGCAAGTACCTATGAGCAACTGCAACACAAACTAAATGTGATGTAGCCTCTGCTGACTCTCAAGGATCCAGGATGCACTGTGGCTGTGGCACCTGGATTGCCATTCAGATTGGCATCTTCAGACGTCAAGACTGCAAGAATGAAGGGGCTGCATTTTTAATTGAAATCAAACCTTATCTCAGCTATGAAATATGAGATGCTGCTGAATGAGCTGACTTGGGAGGAGTCTACAACACTTCCCTGGGTTTCTTGGCACAGAGATTTTACCGTATAAAGATATCATCCAATGAAAAACTTGTCCTTGGAGAGTAAAGTCCACCATTATATATGAATACTAGTTAAACTGGCACGGGTTAAACTTATTTTTCCAGCAAAGAACAGCAGGACTTAAAGAGTTGTCTGAAAGGTATTCCAAATCTCTGCTAGGAAAAAGAGGGCCAAGTACTTTCCGATCATTACAGTTATTGATCTTTTACATAGAAATTAACATGGAAAAAGTGACTGGACTTTTAAGAAAAAATACACTGGTGAGTCCAGCTTTCAATCTGATTTACAAAAGTCCTTAAACTGTTAAATGCATATTCTTAAGGATACAGTTTGACCTTGCTGCTTCTTGGATTGCTAATGATTCATTTTCTTGTTTTCCAGAGGAAATTAATTTTGCAAGAGCAAATAGTCAAAACTTTCTTTCAGACCTTCTAGCTCTAGTATAGAAAGGGAAAGACAAGATGATATTAGGTCACATTAATTGGTGATAAAACCATTGTATATCAAAAATGTTGGTGAAAATCAATGGGTAAAAGTACCAGGGAGTCTATTTTTCAAAAAGAAAAGAGAGAAGAAAACTGGCTTTGTGTATAGATTTTTCTCCTTGTGGACACTTATTTAAGATTTTTCCTAACAAGAACGATTCAGAAGATTGAGATTTTCTCTGAACTCAGATCTTTCCTACATGGTAGCTCATTATACCTACCTAAAAAGTGTGCACCAGGATTTATTATCATTGAAATGTGTCCTAATTTTTAGGCTTTTTCTCTTATGGTGTCTTTTTCTCTTCTTTCTTCTTCCATGATTCTGATCACAGCATACAATCTCCTGGTAGCTCCTCACAGTTGCATGTCCTCTCTATGTTTAATGAGCATTCTCCTTTCCTATCCTTCCACAGTTAATGAAAACAGGCTCTGAAGCATCCCCCTTGATTATCACTACAGAGTCCGTATTTCCAGCCTGTTTTACACCTCAGCCTGTTGTGGTTCCATTTCAAAATGTATTTTCAAAGCCTGCTTATGAGGATGCTCTATAAAGCAATGTGAAAAGCCTTATTACAGACACCACACAGGGTATCTTCTGCTCCACTCTCATTCACAGACCTACAGAAGGACATTTGAAAGGTCTGACATTGTTTGTTCTTGCCAGGACCACACGAGATGTTGCTCAGCTCTATCTTCAACTTCCATCGTTCTTCCTTTTGTGCTGGCTCCTGTGCAGTTGCTCTCACCTCTGCAGCTTTTCTGCCAGCATGCTGAGGTCCTTTCCACTGACAAACTTTTTTGCTGTCTGAGACGCAGCTATCATTCCCTTGATTTGCCATCTTCACACTTTGATTTGCATTTCTTTTTTGCCCCCTTTTTTCTAAATATTTTAAAGTTTTTCTCTATTGAGAAAACTCATGCAAAGGCTCTCATTCTTTGCTTCAAATTATAATCCCCCTCTCTTGCTGCTTCCTCAATTTCTTCTCCCTGCTGTGTCTAAGTTTTTCCCTGTGCCTCTAGTCCTTCAGACCACCCTCTGACTTCTCCTCTTCTTTTTCCTCTTCCAAGAATCCCCCACAGCTATTTCTATCATCTTTAAAATCTATCCTTTACATGCCATTCTTGACAATTCAAAACAACAAACAAAAAACCCCTTTCACCTCTTCTGCATCACATTATCCTCCACCACTGAAAACTAATAGATAGAAGCCTTTTAAATATCTTTGTCACTTCTCTAAATGAAGAGGAAAGATTAAGCCACTTTTACTGATGTAATTTGGGACTCGAGCACTATGGTAATCCAGGACTAGATTCTCATAGTTATTTTTTAAAGCACATGTAACAATATTCCTATTTGTTATTCTGACAGATTACAGCAACATAATCATAACTTTTTACAAACTGACAACAATCCCAAAGCTTCTGCCTTCTAAATAAGACCATTCTGAGTTTCCAGATCTTATAAAGTAATTATGTTTTGTATGACATTTACAATGGAAATAGATGAATTCAGTCTGAAGAAATAAGACTTTTCAAAGGAAATCAGACAGAGCAAAAGTAGCTCTGCAATTTGAGAATTCACACAAAGCAAGCAGCTGATTTTGCCTACACACACCGGGAATTTCTTTTAAAAGGAAAGGTCTAATTACAACTGGCACTTTGAAACCAAATAATTCTGCTTTGCTGAAAAGTGGCATAATTCTTCTGACACTGCTAGCATGGGGCACAATGTGCAGCAGTCCCCATCCTCTCACCTCCGAATCAAAGTAAATAAAATATAATAGGATTTTGGTTTAATTTTTAATGTCAGAACTTTGGCATTTTCTTTTGCAGCATTGTGTCAGGGAAAGGGTTTAGAGAAAGATCAGACCAGGCAAACTAATGAAAATCAAAGGGCTTCACGGTGGTAATAAACTCAGAACAAAACTATTTATGCATCAAAAGTATCAATTGAAGAATTTACAAATGGTATTTTAAAAATCTGACAGATGACCTCAAGAGGTAAATCCATTTAAACAAATCATATTCTTTTCAAATAAATGTCATTCTCCTACTCACAGCAACATCCTCCATTCGCTTATCAGCATTTCCTCTAACAATCCAAAACTGTGGATTTAACTCATACTATATCTGTAATATGTCCCATTGCTGGGGATGTAGGAGATAGCTGTATGCCCTGAAAGGAAGGTTTTTCACAGGTGAGAGATAGAGTTGGACTCTTCAGATTATTTGGGTGGGAAATAGGTGAGGGCTGTCTACTGGGCCCCAGTCTTAGGGGAGGGAAAACCCATTAATACCATCCAAGAAACATGAGAGCAGCAAAACCTACCAGTGTATTCACGAAGAATGAAAAAGGGTCTAGGTAATTTCACCCAGGATAATTTTCTAAATCTCATTTAACTCTACATTAAAACCTGATAACCTTATTTAAAATGCATTTCTTATCCCAGTGAGGTGTGACCTTTTTATCACATGCTTGTCCAGACTGGAGTACCTGGCTTTTTCTCCATTCAACCCTGTCCACAGCCTTGTCATCTTTTATTTAAAACACACTACTTCACCAACTTTTTATGCTGTAATTAAGAATTTAAAAGTTTCCAACACTATACAAGGAGTTTAAACTCATTCAGGTGGCTTAATACTTGGCAAGCAGTACCTCATTCCTTGCTGTATTTCTAATATTGACCTTGTTTGTGTTTTTTGTTTTCATTTTTCATACTGCTATGGACTCTGAGAGACGTTACCCCATAATCCTAGTCCCTTTCTAGAAAGCCAGAACATGAAGATAAACCTCTTGGTACTTCTGAGCTCTCTCCTTACACTTGGGTTCTTCTCCTTACACTTGGGTTCTTCACCAAACACTGTCTTCCGTTTTGCATTGATTATTGTTTCTCAGCTTAAAGCACTCTGAACAGCAGAGTCAGCCTGTCTCTGCAACCAGGCTGCATCTGAGCTGACTGAAAAGCAATCAGAAGTACATTGTTTGAAAAAGTCCAAGCTTTAAAATATCTTCTTGGTCCTTTACAGTCAGACCATCAAACAGCTGTGCAGCATTAACACAAGTGAATTGCGAAAGTTTCAGGCTGAATAATAACAAAAATTCAGTTTCTTCCCTGTTTGACAGATTTACCAGTTATGAATGACAAAGGGAAAGGGAAAAAAAAAAAACAACAAACAACAGAGAGAGAAATAGAAAGAGAACCCACTTTTTTCCTTGTTTACAGCTGGGCCAGGCTGACTCCATCTGTACAAGAGTGACTTGTTCCTGACAATTGCAGCCACTACCTTAGGACAGGACACTTCACAGAAGGACCTACTGTTACTTTCAAGCCCTACACACCATTTAAATTCCAATGCCATGTGTAAGCCTCTCAGACAGGTCTATTAAAAGGATCAGTCCACTTGCTGAAATGGAAAGCATTTATATATCTGTTCAGATGCCTCATCCCCAAAGACGCAACATGTTCCTTACGTTTCCTAGTTCCAAATGAGGAAACTTTTGGAACCAGATTTCCTAGTTTCCAAAAGCTCCATAGCCTCAAAATCCCACATGTGTTTTGGCCATGCCCAGAACAATATGTCTCAGTAGTACTGAGCAGTTAGGCTTTTAGATCATCCCAAAGTTTTGAAAATATCCAGAAACCCTTCTGAGGTCTGATTTGAAAGTCCTGCTCTGAAAACCCTTACCTAGCTGGACACGTGCAGTGCTCAGCTGTAGGAAAGGGATGGCCATGCTGCAGGATGGGAGGCAAAGGAGTACTTCTCTGCTAGGACACCTCAACCCACTTCTTCTCATTGATAGTCCTAATTCACCAGATTAGAACATAGAGCAGGTTTGTGACTTTCCCTGTGGAAGGAAGTGCTCGGTTGCATGGGAAGATTAAGCATCATGCATATGATAAAGAAAAGGGGAGAGAGGGAAGAGGAAAATTGCCTTTCATTCTCATGGTTCATCTGGGATGAAGGGTATCTGGTATTTAGTCTCTGCTCCAAAGGATATGAACACATTCTGTTTCAAGACACTGATGTTCTGGCTTGTAATAAAATGTGTTTTTAAACCCAAGAAGTGTTGGACTACATAGTGAATGTGCACTTAAAATTACTGCATTTGGGATGTGATCATTTTTAAAGAAGATAACATCTGTTTGAAAGCTGAACAAGAATTGAGCTCATGGGTTTGCAGGAACTTATTAATAACATAAGACAGATTGTCCTTCTTTTGTACAAAGCTTATGTCTTTTTTTTCTTTTTTTTTTTTTGCTTTAAAAGGAGAACTACAAGCACTATGCAAGATGAAGTCAAAGGCTGCTAACACTTCCACTCTACAGATAGTGTTTACTAGTAATTATTTGCTGGATCAAGCTGGGACTAGTGCTGGTGTGTCCCCACTGAAATAATAACCATGCAATTTTTAAACCATATATATCACTGCCCCTTGTCTCTGCAGCCTTCTGTAGCCTCACACCTTCCTGCATTAGCAGAGCTAGACTCTTCACACACAGCTGGCTACACCAGGATTTCAGCCTCCTCACTAGAGTATTTTTTAAATGCAAAGGTGTTTGCATCACATCTGTACATCAATTGAGTTTTGCAGGTGTGAGCTTAAGAAGGGGAAAAGGTGAAGGTTTCTGCATGGTTATTGCAGTTGGTATTTTAGATCAAAGGATCTTTCTCTCTCTTTACCCCAGATATTTTAGGCTTACAAGGGTTCCATGGTAAATAATGTACAATAAGTAAGCTCATGATCCTCAGTAAAGATAGCCATTTGGATCTGTACATCAGAAACAGTGTCCCACATTGCCTTCCATAGAGGGAGCAAGGCAGACAGCTTTGAAGCCTCCAGAGTGTCATCCTACTTGTCTAATTCAAATAATTATATTTAGGCCTAATTGCTTATACAGAAATGTGCATATATGTACTTTTGTGTAAAAGTTTTAAAAAGCCTTTAGCAGCATTAGTGGGATGAACAGCATTCTAGGGCCCAGCTCAAACAGAAAAGGATGGGATAGGTAGAGGTAGCAAAGGAAGGAAAGCAGAAGAAAAAAAGTTATATAGTCAGGCACACATAGTAAAGCTTCTGGTAATCTCCACCCCAGAACATGCTTCAGCGCTGGAGAAATTAGTCACAGTCATATAGCAGGGCAATGATTCTTCAGATTGTATAATAAATGCTGTCAGCTGCATAAAGTGACCACATTTGCAACTCTCATAGAGAATTGGACCATTTTCCCATCACAAAACAAAGATATACATTGGACAAGAACAAATTGTGGAACTTGAATGTATTTATTTTAATTTGTTAAGTGTTATTTTATGGAGTTGAAGGGATTTCCTACATAAAAAATATAAATCATTGAGAAAACATTTTTTTTTCTGATAAGTACTGCTAAAAGTTTCTGCTAACAACATGTGCAAACAAATCCAACAGTCACTGTTCTCTTTCTTTCTCAAAGGCAAGTTTCTCCATCCTTTTTCCTTTGTCAACATGACTGTCAGAAGCCAGACAAAAGATTGAGTTTCTTCAATAACGTTCTGGTTTAGTTAGTTTATTAATGCTCTCCCTGAGGACACAGACGTTACAGTTTCTGTTGAGCAAGTGTCATAATAGGTTATATTTTAATTCTAGAGCAACACATTTAGGGCACCTAAGGGTCTGTGCATGAAAGTAGAGTCAGGCAATGTCCAGCATCACTCAGGTTGTGCAGAGCAACAAAAAGCTGGCTTACTACAAGCCTGCCAATACTCTGAATGTGTGAAATAGTCACATCTTCATCTCTGATGTAGAAGAAAGCCAATAATTCCCTCTCCTCTGAAGTACATGCCCTCTGCCTTTTTGTTTAAGATCCTTCTTGCCAAAGAAACTAAGCTATCCATTTTATAATATCTTGAGCTTTGCCTTCCTAGCTTTGTCATAACTCTGTTTAATGGCAGTTTGCCATTATTCAGGTTCTGAAGGATCCTGAAGCACTTCACAAATCATAACACAAACTACCAACTGGGGTTACTCTGTTAAGCAACCAGAGGCACCTGTCCCTAGGGCTGTTCACTGTTCCTTTTTTTCAGTTAAGTCTATTTTGACCTCATAGTTGTGGGGTTTTTATTATTATCTTATGAATCTCAATATGAAAAATGCTCTAGGTAGGATGAAGAAAACTCAGTCTCTAAACATTAGATTAATATTTACCACTGTAATACGGTATCTTGGAACATGCAATTGGAATAAACACACTTACTTGGTACTACATACACAGGAAACTAGTTCTCCAGATATATCTGTAGATATAGTTTCCAGGGTAGAGATAAAGGAGTAGAAATGTCAAGACATCTTTATCCACATGTTGTTTTTAAACCTCTGGGTTCTCATTCCATTGACTGGGGACATACTCTTGTTTTTTTTGCACCCATCCCTGCAGTAATCCAGTACTTGAGAGCCAAAGGTTAACATAACTTTTTTTTCTTTTAATGATAAAAATACAACTTACTTGTTACATCTATGTCATAGAGCAGGTATGAAACTTTCTCAAGCCTCACCTCTGCAGTTTTCCTAGTAGCACCTTCTAAGCTCAAGAAAACTCAAGAAGTTTGTAGTTCCTCTCCATGCTATGTTTCTACCAGTTTTCACTATTTATTACTCACATTTCACCATTTTCAACCAGAACTATTTACCTCTCAGTGCCCTTTCCAAAACAATTCAGAATTACTGAATTTCTAGTGTATTACTGGTATTCTTTCAAACTAATTACTTACTCTATTAGCAAATGTTGCTGTTTTTGCTAAGTAACCACTCCATTTGGATGCATAATACAATTATTTTCTAGGTAATTACATAAATGACTGAAAAGAGCATCATGACTTTCACCAACCTGAACTCACAAACTTATTTCCTAAAAGAGGGAAATTATCAAGTTATATAGTGTAGTAGCGTTCTAAACAGAGATAACTTTTTAATCTTTCTAGGCCACAAGCACAAAAAAAAGGTAACCTGGCACTGGTTTGGTGTTGTATGTCACCTATTAATAAAGCATCAAAGCTCAGATCATATTTGAAACAGAAAGGAAAAGCATTTTATCTTTGTCTAGAGAACTGCATTTACAGCAAAGCTGTATATATATCTATCTATATAAAACATATTGACGTGTATCATTCCCAAGCAAAGAATCTGCATGTTGGTCTGAAAACGTGTCTCCTTGCAGTGCACTCGACTCCAGTTCTGATAAGAATGTCTGTGTATAGTGTTTATTGGAGTCTGAGTCGTTACAGGTCCATTACTCAGGAAAAAAAAACAAAACAAAACAAACAAAAAAACCAAAACAACTCTGCCTTGCAGAACTGATTGAGGACCATGGTATGGGAAGCTTGAACTTCGGCGAGCAGAAGGTAAACATGCACTGTGCACTATAAAAGTACTCAGAGGCAACTGAGAAAAGTCTTGAATTTGGAACCGGTATGTAAGGGAAAAATAATTTCATTTGCAGCTCTGAGTTTAGCATTTTCTACCAGCTGATGTATCTTATGGTTGCTTTAAATACCTTTCTTTACCCCACTTAATACTTAGGGCTTAGCAATTTAGGTGTCCATAAAATCATTGTGAATTCTTGGTGCCTGACAGCTAACATTTAGGAGTTGCAGCACTGAATATTTCATTGGATTTTTTATTTTTTTTCCCAAGAGAAATTGCAGCTTTGTTACAGGATGCTGTGACCAGGAGTCCCATAATTAGTCCTCCTGCAGTCATCAGCTTCTCTAATACAAAAATGTGACCTAACCAGACTGTCCGCCTGAGCCTTTATCATCCATTTTGATTCTGTGACCCTACTGTTCCCTCTATGATGATTGCTTATTGGACTCTATAATGTCCTTTGGATGCATGCCAGATCAAGAAAAGGGGTGGTTACTGCATTTTATACAGCTCCATGACCCCTCTGAGGCTAACAGCAAATTACCAGTGCAGCTGTCAGCTGGGTGGTTTGTGTTTGGCTAAAAGCAAATGTCAACAATAATCAGCATCTGTTGTGGGTCCTACACTACTGGGCACATCTTCAAGTGTGAAGCACAGCTCTGAGTGAAGCCACTTATTTAGCTGCCTAAATATGGATCAGCAGCGCCCATTTGTTGTTGTTGCTGTGGTTCTGCTGTTCATATGCCTGAGCAGTGTTGCTTCTCCCTGCCCGTTCCAACCACCTTGGACTAGAGATGACTAACGTGGCTAAGAGGAAAGTTTCTATTGAAAGGATTAAGTTTTAATCCAGAGTGAATTCCCTGTGTTACATGATACTGAGTTATGTTTGAACATTATCTGTCCTTTTGCATAGACTAAATGAAGTCTCGGGCAGGACTCAAGAGTGCTAACTCTGCTGCTTATCCTTCAGTGTAACCTTTCAAATCTCCTAAAATTTAATACAGTTTCACACTAGAAGAAACTATGGCATCTGACTTCTTGTATATTGCCTTTCTCTAAAGACTTGACCTACTGAGGACTGAAATCAAATTTAGATAAAGAGCATGGAACAGAGATAACAGGGGACACCCAAATGCCCACAGTGGCAGAAAAACAACTAGGTCAGATCTGCTTAAATGATCTGTGGACAGTCTACACCTCATGGAGAGGTCAGGGAAAAAACCCATGGTTCCTTCCAGATTGAGAACTTGCCCTCCAAATCAGTCTGGAGGGAACCAACTTGTGTCTCCAGAGTGTCTCCTGCCAGGCAAGGACATCCCAGGTCACTCCCATTGCCCTCCACCAATATCTCACCATCCCCAGCATTCACAGTCCCAGAAAAGATTTGATATCAATCACTGAATCATCACATTTTTAAAAATATACCAATGATAGCACTTGTCTTAAATTACAGTGATCCACTATTAAAGTAAGGAATGATTTCTGGAGAGATTCCCTCAGTTCCTGTGGATCACCGTTCCCTCATGGAAATCCAGGTGAATGCAGTGTAAATCTCTTTAATCTCAGTTTCTGGTATCAAGGATGCCGATGTTGCACCTGGACATAAATGGAAGTAGGTTTCTCCTTATACTCAGGCTGATTCCAGTGCTTTAGTAGTACAGTGTGCTTGCTTGCTATTCATTGCCAGGATTTATGGTTATGTAATAGATTGCTTAGACAAGGATTTCTGTGATATTTTTAGCCAGTTTTTCTTTCTTTTTTTTACCTCTTTAGGCTAGAGATTCAGAACTCCTCCCAGAGATTCAGAACTCCTCTAGTATTTAACCTTGGGGCAGACTTTCTCCCCTTATCTTTCGCATTTAGACAAGAACATTTTCCTTTCTTTCTTTCCTCCTGTCTGTTGATAGTGTGTGAACTCAGCAAAACGAGAGGCTTTGTAAATCTCCTGAAGACCCAATCAGGGCAGAGATATTTGGCTCATGACAGGTATCACCAAAATTAATGGAAAACAGTTTACAACCCTTCTAAACATCAAACTGCTGAGTTCAAACTTTCTGCTGGTGTAGACTTTCTATACAGACTCAGGTACAGACTCATTGCCACCCTACATGAACACCATGGAGATTACAGAAAATAACAAGTCATTTCATACTTATACATGACCTGTATTTCTCAAGATAGCTTAAGAATCAGCATCCTGCCAATATTTTATTTACCCTTAGACCTCAAACTTCCTCCCATTTAAGCTTTAAAAAAAAAAAAAAAATCTTATTACAGTGCAGTTTTTAAATGGCCAGTTTGACTGATGACCAAAAATAAACATCTGCATATTCGCTTGTTGTCTGAGCCTTCAAATTCAGTGTAAAAGATTCAAATGTAAAGTAAATGTCTGTAGCTGACTCTCCATCAGTGTGCATACACCACCCTCTTTAATGCCAAAAGAATTTGTTATGATCTCTGTTATTCCTGAGACCACATAAATTAAAATAATAAGACAGCTAAAATAAAGTGTTACCAAATCTTAATCTCTAAAAGTGGTATGAAATATTTTGCAGTAAATAAAAGCAGAAAGAACTAATGAGCTAGAGCTTTTAGCCTATTTATGTGAAAGACTAAAATAAACCTGGATTCTAAGTTTTGATCAATAACAAAAATGTGTGGTCTAGAAAATAGTCTAACAAATGTATACATTAGACTCCAGCTGAAAATGTGGACATTTGTTAGTCAAATGTTTTGGTGGGGGAGATTCACTCTGCAGTTTGGGGGCCTCTGTGTTAACTTCAAAGGAAATGTAGCTATTTCTGGTTGTTATTAGAAGAAATCATTCAGAGACCTAGACCTCTTTGGAAAGAATGCTAACAATTTCAAATGTCATAGGCCAGTATTGACATGTGCTTTGAAAAAGGATCACATTCAGCGTAAAATATAGAGTCAAGAGCTGTATTTTGTCAGCCAAAAGAGATTTCTTTCCAGGTGTAGGCCTTGAATATTTTTTTTTTCTTCTTATGTAATGTAACTGTGGAAGAATGAGCAAATTCACCTTTTCAGTCAGTAAGAGGAGGAAGATTTGGTTAATGATGAGAATTTTGCACCTTCTTTGAAAATCTTTTAGCTGTGCAGGGCATAGGAACATAGAATAGAAGGAGCTTAAAACTTAGATGTTTGTAACAGATAGAAAAGGCACAATTTCCCCATCTTTTCACTTCATATTGCGAGTAAAAGCATCAGTTTTTCCTAGGACACATTTCCTACTGTCCCTGTTAGCACAGTTCATTCTTAACTAGTGAGGAAGAAGAGCACGGTGGGATGATCTTCTCCAAACAAAGCACCATGTCCACCAGGGAGGTGCTGGTGACAGCAGACCCAGAGGAAGTTCTGCTGTCACCAGAGAGACCATGCTGCTTTATGCAGAGGAGGGTGTTGACACAGACAGGCTTTGTAGCCTTTAGGACACTTTCAGTTGAATGCAATGTGTGGCTTTGACAATCTCTGGGCAAAAGTGCTCCTAAGCAGCACCAGTGTTGCACTGAATATTCTAATATCAGAAAAAAATCTATGCCTGATTACTTTTTTCCTACTCTAAATTCAGGAGGTAGCTGAAATCTAAATCTGTAGCTACATACACCATACAGTGCACATGATGGGAGCCTCTTAACCCTGAAAGCCAGCCGAGAGGGGGGCACAGGGTTGTGCATTTGCCTTTCCTGGTGCAATTCAGATTTCACAAACACCATTTAGGCACGGGCTAAGTGGCATTCCCTGTCCCCACCCTCAGCCATCAGACACGTCCATACCTGGACAACCACAGGGCAGTGGACAGTTCCTGGCTGGAAAGACAGGGCAAGGAGCAATCCTGGAAATTCAGGTGACACCTCTGGGTCCAACAAGCTGGCAAAGTCACCAAGAAACTATGCCTAAACCTCATCTTAAAAATGAAAACTTTAATGTAAATTTTAAAAATATATAAAAGGGCTGTTCCTGAACATTACATTTGTACTGTGTTCTCATCAGATGTTCAGGCATGCTAACATTGGCTCTATCCCGACATACTGATAACGAATCTCAGAACTCAATTTACCTGCACAGTTGTCATTTTGTTGTGGGATTTGAGATGCTTCAGAACACCCAAGGCAGCTGCAGGGGGGTAGGAGGACCAGTGAGGTACTCATGCCCTTATGGAACTAAGCAACCTTATGGTCATCAGGTATCTTTGGGTATCTCATATGTCACTACACATCTATATGTGGGCGATTGAACTGAACAATGACTGTCACTGTTTTAGATACAATAGAAAATTAAAACAATTTTTATTTTTAAGAATATAGTTTTAAAACATTTTTCTTGTAAGTGGTGCACTGTCTTGGAGTCTTTGTCTGATACCAGCTATGAGTTGAAAATCATAGTGAAACAAATTCTTTCTCCTGTCCCCTGCAGTCATTTGCTGATCTTCGCTGCCTTGCCAGATTTTGTATTTTTGTCATTTGTTCTTGGCTCAGCAGATGAAGATTAGTTTAGAAACAAACGAAAGAGGAGTAAAATGCAGATGCTAAATAAAGTAATGCATGTTAATGGGCATCTTACAATTTCTTCCACTTTAGCCAAAATTGTCTCTAACGGTGAATGAAAGGAAGAGGATGGGAAGCAGATGTTTCTACTGTCTTTAGCAATTGATTGTAAACTGGCCTGACACTTCTCCCAAAGAGTTTGTCAAGAACATTTGATTCATTGAATCAGTCCCAAACCCAGATTTGAAGCACCAGTATCTCAGGCAAAGCAATTAATCACTTGGACCTGATGGGGGGCAGAAAAACAACCAACCAAACAACCAACCAATCAGAGAAAATATTTAAGCTTCACATAAACACATTTCTTTTGCCACAGGTGAAGAATTAAAATACTAAAATAATCCTGTAGTGTATCTTCACCTGACATTGATAACCCTGGGAGCTGGCTACAGACCTCCATGAATCAAACTTAAGCTTCAAGCAGAGGTGAAAAGAAAATAAAAAATTTGGTTCTCTCTAGAACTTGTTCCCTTGTGAATTAAAACTGTACCATTTGGGAGGAGGTGTCACCTCACTTCATATACAGCAGAAGACAGGGAAAACAGATGCCACAAGTCAACTGTGGGGTAAGTGCTGAACTAAATGAGTGGAGAAAATGAAGAGGAAAAGAAAATCAAAACAACAACAACAACAAAAAAACTACCTAAAGAAACCACCTTAACAATCTCAGTTAAATTTTAACTAAAGTTTAGATTTTAAACTGTATTTCAGCCATTACATTTGGGTTGGTTGAAGGTGCAGAAGTCTTATGATGAGATAAAAGTAGGCTCTAGTGTTAAATCTGAAACACAAATCAAGGTATAAAATAGGAGAAAATTATTTTAATGCAAACAATTATTTTAATGCATAGCAGTGAAGATGTACAAAAACACTATTTTAACTTGTCAGAAAAACAAATTGGAATAACAGTCACATTTCCCATAAGGAGAATCTAAATAAACACACTCCAAAGAAAACTAAGAACCAAACGTGCTCCTTTTGAAGCATGAGGAAAAAGTAAAACCATCAAAGAAAAGGTAATAGAGAAAACAGCATGGAGAGAAAAATAGTAAAGAAATCAGTTATAAACTCTATTGCCAGAATGATGCATAATGATCACTTTTATGAACAAACAGAACTGGAAATGTTGCCCTCTTGCTTTCCAAGAAACTTCCAACAAGTCTGGAATGTGACATGATTAAAAAGGAGGACGGTTTTCTCCCTCTGAAGCAGTGAGTATTGGGCACTGTGCGTACTCTTTGAGAAGTACACGTGCTCTGATAGCTTTTCAACATGCCTCATGTTCTGTCCGTTTTCTGTCAGCTCTGGAGACTTGAGCAACACACTTTAAGGATAATGGAACTTGAGAGTTCATCAAATTCGGATTTCTAAAAAGATAAATAATATATCAAACAGAGTCTGGAGTTATATTTATTTTTCCCAGAAAATCTGGGAAATTCCAGTCACATTTTATTTTCCTGGATTTTCCTGATCTCCTTTTCTTTCTGAGACAAGAGGGAAAAGAGGGATTCTGCGGTGGGTGGGAGGAGGGGTTGTTCTGCTAAATAAATACTCAGTGGTGCAGATCAGTGTTTTCCATGCCCTGAGGTACAACCACTGTGGGAGCTATAAGAAAATCTGAGTATTATGGTCTGCTAACAAAAGCTTGCAGCCATTCAGTCCCCAGTTGAAGGAAGAAAAGACATTACGGCTGCTGGTGCCTGTGCGTGCATATGTTCTCCCTCCTTCTGCCCCATCTTCCTTCCTTGTGAAGGAACTGCAGGCTGGAAAACATAGTTCCCTGGCAAGGCTGAACATTGCAGCCAGTAATTACAGGTTGTTCCTAGATGGCATTTTCATGAGGCATATGTTGTAGTAGCCCTACCAGTTGAAGGAGCTCCCTCTGTATTCACACTCCTCCTGTGGCCCCACTATGTGCTCCTCCGCTCATGCCAGCTCACACCCATCTTTGTGCTGAGGTCAATATACCTCAAAACGGTGGTTGCAATAATGGAAAAACAATCTTGTGGTAGTTTGAAATCTGAAACGGAGAGTGGAGTGCTGGGGTGGGGAAGAGGTGGTTAATGGTAGACAGATGATCCAGAAGAGCAAATATGGAAGTAATACACCTTAGGATGTTATTCTGACCTGTCTGGTAAGTAGGATGCTTTCTTATTTGCAAGAATTTCCATTTACATGAGTGACTTGCTATCCCATAGCAATCTTACAGTAAGTATTAAACAAGACAGGTCACTGAGGTTGTGTCTATACTAGTAAACTAACTAGTACCTCTACAGTTTTCTACAGTATGAAACCAGAAGGTAACTCAAAGCATATTCCTCATGGGCTCCAAACACAAGGGGCAGGTCAGTCCAGGGAGCCCACCTACAGCTAAACCGAAGTAAAAGCTACGGAAGTGTGTGTGGTATAGACACAACAGCACAGTGTCTATACAACTAACCTATACCTCCAAGTATCTGCCCTACTTGCTGGTGCAGACACACGCTATAGTGCTTTTTGTCTACAGCCTAGATATTAGTGTCTTTTTAACATTTTGAAGAATAGAAGATTAAACAGGCAAAGCAAAATTTTAATACATTATTTTGAAATTTTGAAAAGAAGAAAGCCACAAGCATTGCACTGTAACACATCTAAAGAAAAGTCAGTCCTTTGATATTCATAGTGGGTTTTATATTGTTTATGCTTTTTTTAGCCTGAAGCAATAGTTTTGGCATTACATCCAACCAGCAAGTTGCCAAAAATTTAGCCCTTGTGTTCCAATTGACTGAGCCAGATTAGTTTAGTCACACACCGTGGTTGTATATGCACAGTGTTATTTGTGTCCAGTGCTGCCATATCTGTGAGGCACATATGGATTACCCTCGTGGTGCAATATTCAATTTCTGCAAAAATACATTATACAGGAGTCTGTGAAGTTGTGCAAAAACCAAAGAGCTTCAGGTATTCACCATGCTAATTCCTTTGTTACTCAAACATTTCCACTGTATAACAGTCAAAAATGCGTAAAACCTACCAAATGGACAGTAAGGGAATCATTAATGATCATCAGTATTGTTTATGAGCATCTGAAATGACAGATCTTGGGGTTTAGATTTTTAGGGCATTTGGAAGTCCCCAGAGGGGGTAAGAACAGGCACCCCGTAAGTAACCTTCATTTCAGCGACTGCGGTTGGTGGTAGCAGATTCTTTGAGTCACTACAAGAACCACAAATGAGAGTTTCATAAATCAGTTGTAAACTGAATGAATAAAAATATTTTTTTTAAATATTAAGGAGTTTCAGCTGTAGAAGTAAGGCCAGTCACAGTGGCTAAATATTCTCTTGTGACTTTCTAAATACAGGCAAATGTATCTCTGAGTTTTATTTCTGTACAAACAGGATACTGGCTGTGCATCGTACAAGTGAATCTGTTAGTCAAACACTTAAACGTTCGCAGAATGCATCTATCTGTGAAGAAAGATGTTACATACTATTCATAGGCTCTATGAAATAAGAACTAAATATGGAGTCTATTATACTGCCTCATGTCACAGTGGAAGGATATACTCTTTTATAACGGCATAATAACACTTGAGATAATAATGACATACAGTTATTAACACTATATTCATAAGCGTAAGTCCCTCGCTCCCTTGGCAGATCATCTACCTTTGAGTATTTCCCCATCTATACAGATACAGTATTCACAGTCTGGACCCAGATTACAGGAGTTTATGTCTGAGAAATTGGAAGAGTCAAAAGATAAAATCTGATATAACTGAAAAGCTATATCTGAAAGGGCAGCTGAAAGTGCAAGAGATGCAGACACATGAAACAAAGCAGAACTGCCTGGCTGGAAATGAATTGGGGATGAGCAAAGCACAGAGTCTTCAAGGTGTTGAAACAAGATGCCACACAGCATCTACAAGAAAGACATCCTGTGCACAGGAGGTCAAAAGAAATCAGATGAGCATACTGAGACTTGGGGTCTGCTTTCCAAGTGATCTGTATGCTTATTTTCTGGTAACAAATGACCCTTTTAAGAAAGAAAGAATATACCCTGGGTTATGTTTTTCCAAACAAAGGAGACAGCTGAATGGAAAGCTGGAGGACAGAGTGAATCAGTGATGGCAGGGGAAAGAAAAAGGAAAACAAAATTGGAGTAGGCGATATGAAAAATGCAGTGCAAAGGGAGCCTGACTAGAAAAGTCCAAATGTTGACAGACAACTTAGTGGACTAACGTGAATGTAAAAAAAACCCAAAGTCACTCTTCAAAATTTAAATATAACAGATATGTACATTAATGTTCCCCAGCTGGTGTGCTATAAATAGCATTGAAAAGGTAGCTGGAGGTCAGACACCAGTGGGAGCCATCCAAGAGCAGGGTCAAGGCTGAGAAAAGGCCAAATTCTGCAAATTTTGGAGAGCTGAATTTGGGCAAACACAGGAGCACAATGCTGGCGTCAGGAATGAGCCGTTTACATGGGAGGAAGAGTGACAGCACCCCGGCACCCCTTGATCACTGTGCCCCTTGGAAAGCCTTTTCTTACCACCTGCACAATAGCTATATCTATATACTCTACAGCTATATTTCAGACTTGGTAATATCCTCTCCAACAAATGTTTTATCCATAATTCCAGTTGTAGTGTTCTCAAAGTAGAGTAAGCAAGATCTTGCTGGTTGTTTTCCTACATCCTGGATCCGTTCACGAGATCTTATGGCTAGATCATTTCACAGCTGTTTTAGGGGTTCTGTAATTATTACACAAATATTTACTTTTCAGAAGGAGAAAGCAAGTGCATTAGACCCACATCTCAAAAGCTTTGTTTCTTCCAGCTTCCTCCCGTGGGGGTTTGACAGGCTGAAAAAAATGAGAAAGATAAAGACAACACCATTTAGAGTTGTTGAAAGGTCAGAACATCACCTAAGCGCTGTGGTGTGGCAACATCTCAACAGTCAGCAGAGCACAAGGAAATGCTGCAGCTGGCAAACACCATATGGAGGATCCCTCCAGCCTGAGAACTGAAAGCAATTTACAGTGGTCACTTGGGAAGCAGCCTTCAGTGCAAGCCATTTCCATCCAAGTGAGGCTGGGAACACACCTTCCTCTGCAGGGAGATACATTTCGATCTGCAGTGATGTGCCTCTGTCCATCCACCTCCATGCAGAAGAGCAGTTGTTGGAAATTTTCAAAATCACTGTGTGGCTTAAGAGCCAAAGTTTCACCTTCAAGGCAACTTAAGGTCTAAAAACCTTAGGTCCAAGTTCTTCCATCAGTTAGGTGGTCTGAAAAATGCCAAGGAGTACTCAGAATTTTGGAAGTGAAGAGCTGGTCACCTTTGTATCACTGAAGACAACCAAACATAATCTCTGAAAAAGCAGGTCCCATTAAAGCAACATGAAATTGCCCTGAAAAATCTCACATTACTGACTGCCTTTGAAAACTTGTGGCCAAACTACTGTCTGTTTTCTGACTGTAATTATACATCACCTAAATCTGGATCTCAAAATGATACCACACAGAAAGTGTCAGTCTGGACTGACTCCAAGGGCTGCATTTAGGCATTTCTTTTCATTTAAATCATATGCAAACAAAGTGATCTCAGGTTGCTATGAATAAATACAACTCATAGTACACAGTAATGGATATATGGGAGGAATGTCAGCTCATTTTCTCTCTTAGGCAGATATTGTTATGTATTTAAAAATAGATAATATAATTAAGTACCTTTTATTGGCTATTAGAGGTTATGTAAATGTCATTTTACTGTATCAATACTGTTCCAGGGCAGTCAGATCTGATTCTGCTCTGTCAGTCATGGTGTCAGGTACATGTCAGTGTATTCCTGAGGTAGTAAAAGTGAGAAGCCACACTGTGATTTTAGTGGGGTTTACAGTGGTTGTTTTTAGAGTATTAATTTTCAATTTGAAATGTCAAAAAAACTTCATACGGAATGATCAAAAGAAGCCTCCCTTTTTCTTTTTTTTAAAAAAAATCCTCTCTACATTGATTAAACTCATCTTGTAAAGGTATAATGTTCTACTCAGTAAACTCCTCTAAATTAATTCCCTGCAGAGGCATAAGAAAGTAGCTTCAGGCATCCCACATTTATAGCAGTAGAATAACTAGCATATTCCAGGCCAGTGTGCCCACTCTGCCAAGAAACTAGTGGCAACGTTAGCAGTGGTACCAACAATTATCTTCTTGGGAACCAGCAGTGCCAGACACTCAGATTTATGTAACTTCAGTGACCTGGATTTTGAAGTTTCCAGCTTAAAGGGAAACTTTATATGAAAGTACTATATCTTAAAAATGGCATTAAAAATATCATCTCACTTTCTTTCGTAAGAAGATTGCATCCATGTTGTCTTCAAAAGCAACATTCCTGAGACTTCCCTTTCATGGCATGGTGGAACAGCAGAAAGAGTAGAGCATGACACTAACTTAACTTCTGCCAAATCGGCTTGCTGAGGTGGCAAGGATTTCTCACAGAAAACCCTCCAAAAATCTCCCTGCCCAAATCGCTTGGGCTGGAAAGTCACGTTGTTGTTTTAGTTCCCAGCTAGATGAGAAGCACTGGAGACAGAACTTGCACTGCTGAATTCAGCACAGAGAGACAGACCATTAGCCAGTCGGCTGTGAAATGTAAATAATTTTTGCCTTTCAGAATATCCTCCCTGATTCTGTCAAAATCCATCATGCACAACTGCTTATTCAAGCAAAAGGTAACACAAAGTAACACTAAAAAAAACCCCAAACTTACAGCCTAGCAGTGAACATCTTCATTTCAGTTGTTCCTTCTTCTCATGACACTTTTGCAAAAAATACTGGTTTACCAATACCAGTCTGTCCTGAGTACTTTTCAAATAACAAAAGCTAAATCTTTCAAAAATCAGAGGTCCAACCTCAAGTCTCCCTTATAAACTGTAAATTGAGAGCAGCTCTGTTGGTCTCACAAGGCAAATTACTGAATTCTTAATCGCAACCAAGAGCAACATTTGGCCCACAATCAGCAAAAAAAATCAGTAAAGGCCAAACCACAGCCCAGATTTATGCAGCAGCACAGGCATTTTGTTGGGTGTAAAACACAATCACTAGCAGGCACACCTCTCTGAACAGCCTCTCAATCTGCTTTCCAGGAGGGCGATGACATCTCTGGGAGTCTCCCCTCTGCCTTTGCAGGGGTGGGAAAGGGAGAAGAAGAATCAGCTTCAAGAATTGGCTGTTGTCTGAGTCTTAAGTTCTTATTTCCTCCTTCAGTTTCCCAGGCTGATTATGTAGAAAGCTGAATTTGATTATATTTCAAAGTTGCAAAGTGGTATGACAATGCACACTGTTGGATACTTTCAAAGGTCTAGTCCAACTGAAGAAAGAAGGACAGACATCTAGGGAAACAGTGCAGTCTCCTGAGCTGAGCACATATCTAGAAGTATGTACCAAAACCAATACTCTGAACGTTTGGCTTTCCTATCACTGCCGGACTCCACCAGCAAGGGTATGACTATGAGTTGTTCTTCAAGATCTCTGTAGATGGAGAATAATTTTAACAGAACATGCATATAAAACTTATCAATTTTGAACAAAAAATAGGTTTCTCTGAGCCAAATAAGGGTTTATTTTTTAAAAAAAAAACCAAGAAATAATATCATTAGCTGAAAGTTAGAAGGCCTAGAAAATCAAATTAAATAAAGAGACTGCATCATTTTACCAACAGAAGAAAATAAATACATAGAAATATTGAGAAACAGCTAAATATGTTAAATAATTTCTTGAAAAGATAGAAAAATATAGCTTAATCTGAATATCTATTTAGATATTAAAGTTGTCAAAAACTATGCATGCTTTTAACAGACAGATAAATCGTGCTCAGTCATAACTGCAATAAGACCATCCACAGAGATAAAGTCTTATAGATGGCAGGACTGAGCCTGCTTTTAACTTTGTGTTTACCATATTTGTCTTTTTTATCTTTCTTTTACTTACTGGTTTGTGCCCTAGAATATCTTCCCCAGTTACTAAGAGGTTCTGACAGGGGATCTCTACAGAAGCTGTCAAACTTAATGTTTTGGTCAGTGATAGGGAATACTTTCTTTAATCTTGTACCATCAGAAAGAAAGCAACTACCATGTCCTATGTTAGCAGCAAAGAAAAGGCTACATAGGTTAAATGTGATTGCTGCCATCAAGATTCAGAAAACCACTTCTATCCTGACTTTTTTTTCAATAATTTTCCTCAGTGTGGACAATATATTCATATGACCCACCAATGAATTCAGAATGTCACTTTTAATTAAGAATGCTGTTGTACTGATGAGCATCAGAAGAAGTATGGCTGCTTTTTAAACAAAGAAACAAAGAACCAAGCAATTCACAGTGTAGTTCCTTTTAGAGATTGACTAATTCATTTATTAATTAATCTTAATTAATTTCAGAGACAACTCTTCCCTACCCAGTCTTGTCGTGTGTATCCTAGCATAAAAGGAAAATCAGCCTTAGAACCCGAATCATATCCTCTCATCTGCTCAGTCATCTCACAACTCAAAGATTTCTAGCTACCTGGGCAATTGGTTAAGTCTTCTTAGCTGGGCTCTGTGTGGAGTCTGTCCCAGTTCTGTGCAATTGATTAATTCTGTAATTAATAAAGATCTTTGAAAAAGTTTCCAGTTACTTCCTAATTATATATAGATATGATTGTGCTTATCAAATAAAACATTTCCATACGTTTGCTCCATGAATTAAAGTAGCCTTCTGGCATCCAACTTTCCCTTATTTTGTGGTTTTTCATAAACTTGATAAGACTATACTTTACAATTCTATTTTAGTAAAAGCTCTTACTTTACAAACAAACACCAACACTTTTGTCACTGAGATCATTAAATGCTCAGGTGATTCTGGAGTTTGTCACAGAACATCTCTTGCTGCATAAAATTAAAGCAATTCAATCCCACTGACTGACTTCCAGAAAAAAAATGGTCCGTCTGCCGAAAGGAGCAGCTGTGTGAGTTTGCCAATGGTGCCACAGGTAGTTGTATTTGAAAGAACAGATACCATGCAACTAAAAGATGTGGTTTTTCTTTCTGAAGGTGATTAGATTTTTCTCTGGAATCAAATTCTTTCAAAATAAAAAACCAGTTGGATGCTCCTTTTCAGCTAAACAGCTGTTTCAGTTAAACAGCCAGATTACAGAATAACTCTTGTTCCTGATTCCACCAAGCCAAATTCTACTTAGCCACAGATGAGGTGGTGGTGTGCAGGCAGATGGAACCACAAAATTAAGCTTTAATGAAACCAGAATGTAAGTAATCACTTATTCTCTGATGGCAAATTAAAGTTGGAAAATTAGTATTTATTATGGATTTTTTAGAATGAAGTAACAGTGTTTATACCAGTACTGTAGTTAGGAGCTCCAGTGAGTTTGTGAGAGGTTAATTTAGACATAGACTGTGGTAACTGATCTCAGGCATTTCTGGAAATCATGTTTTGTCTTCCTGTTCAGTAATGTCCCTTAAAGACTACAGTGGAAATCAAAGCCACAGCTCCAGCAATACTATAACACAACGTAGAATAGATAGAGACTAGCCTGTGAACTTCTAACTAACAAAGGTGACAGAAGTAGTTGTGCAGGTTTTGCTGTCACCATTTTCATGAGGTTTTGCTCATTAATCTCACTCTAGAATTTCTCAGGAGGGGAGGACTGGGTTACACAAAATTATTTGAGGAGTCCCATCATAATGTAGCAGAGCCACCACAGCAGGAGGGACTATGATATAGAACAACTTGGAGACATTAAGGGGAAAAAAAAGTCCTTTCTAGATAAGCTTTGTCATTAGCTCCTATTTGACAAAATGTATTTTTTCTTTTCAGGATAAAACAGATTTATTTTTTAATTTCTAAATTTCATGACAACATATGTTACACCTAATCCTCTTTTTGTCTCCTTTTGCCCTTATTCACATGCTACTCTTTCCTCTGCTTCTAAACAGCCATCTTTAGGAAAACAAGTGCCATCCTGCATCCAGGATAGTGCAAGGGCTGCTCACCTTCAGCCATGGTCTGGAGGAAGGATGGGCTCATGCTCCACCACTCAATCTCTATACTGGGTCAGGGAGTCAGTAGGAAATCCCCATACTAGATTGTAACACAAGCTCCCAGTACCAAAGTATGTAAATTTGCTTCTTAACCCTGACAAATATTTAAGGTAGCAACCAATGAGTGTATGAATGTGTGAAAGTGCTTGGTGCAGAAAGAAATGCATCTCTGGCATGAGGCTGCTAGCGTCTGGCAAAACTGGCTCAAGCAATGTTTTGTCTGTGCTTCTTATGAACAGTGGAACTTGGAAAAAAAGGCAAAAGCCAACTGTTTGGTGGATTGCTTTGAATACTGCAGGCTGCATTAAAGTAATTTTTGAGCACTGCCCCCTGCAATCCCAGTTGCCTTGTCTGGACATTACTGGAGCTGGCCATGAGTCCTTGTTTTCTGCCCATGGGAACCAGGGGACAAGGACAGGCATAGGGCTGGGGCACAACACCGTGTCTCCATTAGTCCCTCACGCTGGAGGCTCAGGCACATTACTGCATCCCAAAGTGTGCACAGACATATGACTCCAGCTTTTCTTTCAAAAAGCACTGCAGAAAACACAGCTTGCCATCAGATTGCTGATGTTCACACCATATTCTTCCTTCTGCTTTTGCATTATTAAAGATTTGTAGTGATCCAACCCCTATTATTTAAGCTGCAGTGCAGGTACCATAGTATCTAAGATATATGAGTGAGTTCTTGCCCTCGCTGTTGCAGCTGCCTTGCAGTAACATGCTCTGAAACCAGAGCATGCTCCACAAAACAACAGATGACTGTTGCATCCTGTGCATCTTACTTTTAATCACAATTTAATTTAGAAAAAATAGTTACAAATTTTTCCTTAGTTTAGATACACAATTTCAATCAAAAATCAATCACTGTGAAAGCATCACTTCAATGTAGATTGCAATTAAAAGGCCATCTACTTGTGCATCCATGCCAAATCAAGGAGTTTCAAGCTCATCATAACAGTGCTCAGTATTTTCTCTTTTGTTTTAAGGGTTTTTCCCAAGTGTTGTGCAACCACCCACTAATCCTCGAAACAATGAGAAACAGAAAGGTTAGATTTATCTGGGGTTGTATAACGAATCAGATGGCAGAGCTGGGAGTGGGATTTCTGGGGAGGTGATTCTTAGCCTAGTGCTCAATTCATAGTTTTGATTAACTTTCCACATATAATTCATTTACTAATTTTGCTCACAGCTCTTTCTCTTTCCCCTCCCCCCATAATTACTATTAGCTGGTGTAGTACTTGCAGTGTAGTCAATGCTTTCCAGACATGCAACCAAGAAAAATTATTTTTACAAGGCTGCCTATGAAAATACATCGCATGTCTGAGATCACTTTGAATTAGTGAGGCTGGGAGGTTCTAAACATTGGTATGTGCAATGTGTTCAGTATAGCTGTGCAGATTGGTAGCAACAGAATTCACTGATTTTCTTTTGCTCCATGTGATGATTGTAAATTGATGCTTCTTCCAGCTACTTAGCACAGCATGCTCAAAATTAGTAAAATGGGAGTTTCACTGATCATGGAAGACCTTAAATTTATATTGTTTTCTCCCTTTCAGAGTCTGATCCTAGTCTCACTTAATCATAGTGTTTTACCTGTGTAACAGTAAAGATAAAACAAACTATTGCCAGCTTCTGTTAATGAAAGTGAGAGGAGGATTTGAGTCAATTATTTTATATCGCTGCTATTCTCTGATTCCTAGAACTGCAAGGCCAATCCAAAACTAAAACCACATTAATTTTCCTCATACTTATCAGAAATGCATATTTATAAATGCACACTATATATATATATACACACACTATGTGCATATGTATTTATGCTATATATGTATATTTAAATACTTACAGATGTTTATATATTTTAATAGATAAAGATAGAAAGTGCTTTACAAAAATATCAGAAGTTAACTTGCTATTTTTCTTGAGCCAGGCTGGCAGGTTGTGTGTGGCACTGTCTGTTCTCTTCTGCCATCGTGCGGTTCTTGCTGCAGCACAGAAATGCAGCAGCTCGCAGAGGAGGATGCCCCTGCACCTCCCGGGCACCTGGGGAGTCAAACTGGTGGAGCTGCCTTTTCTCTGCAAAACTGGCTGGCAAGATGCATGAAATCCATAACATTTCTCCATACCTTCAGCTCTTTTACCCTCTAAAATTTCAATGCATGTCCATAAAATAAAAAATAAATGAAAAATTTAAAAAATACAGAGAATAAAATAAAATAAAATAAAATAAA
>NW_010301583.1:0-1848 GCF_000700745.2 Antrostomus carolinensis
ACAGAGGCATTACTGATTGGCTCAGCCTTGGACAGCAGTAGGACCATCTTGGAGCTGGCTGGCATTGGCTGAAATGGGGGAAGCTTCTGGCAGTTTCCCACAGAAGCCACCCCTATGCCCCACCCCACTACCAAAACTTGGCCACACGAACCCAATACAATGACTCATTAATTTTGAATGATATCTGTTAGCTTGTACCTCTTCAGTTCTGCTTATCTGCATCCCAGCCGCCATTACTTCAGTTTGTTGCCATGATGCAGGATGATATTGAAGCTTTTTGCTCTCCATCATCATCCTCTGACTCTCTGGCCTCTCAGTCAGAACTCATCATTGCTTCAATACAGAAACACTCATCCCTGAAACTCCTCACATTTAAGGGAGAGATCTGGCTACACTTCAGATGTAGCATAACTTTCATGAAGGGCAAGGCTCCATTCCAAAATCCATGCTGTAATCTAGAGAGAAAGTGGGAGACTGGGAGAATGATTTAGTAACCTAACACAAACCTGGGCAACACAAAGACACCCATGCTCATTATGGAAAAATTATCTCTCACAGTAGACTTGCTTAGAGCAAACTCCTTGGCATGGAGACAGTTTTTTCATCATTGTTTATGCAAGGATAGTACAATGGGGAGCCAAACTTCATGGGCACCATGAGGCACCATGACAGAATATCAGCATCTGAAGAAAAGAGCAACTCTCATGACAGCCTGTGTGAGAATGATTGCCCCTCAAATTTAGTTTCAGTCATCAAATCATTCACCTGCTCCTACTTGTTGATACGCATTGGACTGAAAATGAAGCATTTTTGTTTCCAAATGAAAGTGGATTAAGAAAAGCAGGTGTCTGAAGCACTGCAGTGTCCCCTTTTTCCACACTTTTGGCTGTTCATCCCATTTTCAATTCTGATAATTAACAGAGCTAGCCTCCAGTCAGCACTCTTTTTTTTCCAGTTCATTGTTATAACTGGCACAGTACTCATCATTTCTGTGCCGATCACAAAAGAATTGCTTTGCTTCTTCTCTGCCTTGTGCCTTCCTCATTTAAATAATATAGGTTTTTGTACATTTCCATTGGCCCAGACTTCCTGTGCTGCTGGCTGCTGCCTCCCTCCGCAGCTCTCTGTTTGTTGCTCTGCCTCCAGAGGTATGGATAGGAGGCTGAGTTCTTTCCAAAGCAGCTCAGTGAGCTTAGCTGGAGTGAGGCAAAAACAATAGCAACTGGCAGCAAAGGGCAGACAGACTGACAGAGGCTTTTAAATATGATGGTGTCAGAAAGCACACAGGAATTAGAGACAGGAAGAAAATGGAATAGAGAAAAATATAGGACAGGGAAAAGCAAAACATAAAAGACAATGAAGTGGTCAAGTGACAATTTCAGCAAGCTAGGAACAGTCTGCTGTGTTAGTCACCAGAAACCTGGTTTACATGTAGACAGACAATACTGCCTAGAGAATGACAGGACACTTGTTTCCCTCCTTCTCTCTTTGTCCTCTCTTTATTTCTGCCTCTCTCATTCCTTTTTTCCTTCTAGTTCTTTGAATTATTTCTTAATACTATAGATTTTTTTTCGGTTCTTCAGTTTATCTCTCTTAGCTTTTTACTCCTCTGCTTGAAGCAGAGACGAGGCAGAGGAGAGGAGTTATACAAGCTTTCAACGTTAAGGACAAAAGCTTGGGCTTTGAAGCAGCAATGGAGAAGGAATCAGCAGAGAGAGGAAAGCATTTGTTTGTTTCTCTGGTTTTCATGTTACAGTTTGTTCCACTATCATATTAAACATTTTTTTTAATGCATAGCACACATTACTTTTCACACATTTGTTATAGGTTAGTTTCCCAAATTGCCCA
>NW_010301584.1:0-1125 GCF_000700745.2 Antrostomus carolinensis
AGGACAAAAAGAAAGGGCCTCAAGTTGCACCACGAAAGGTTTAGATAGGACATTAGAAAAAAGTTTCTTCAGTGAAAGGGTTGTCAGGCATTGGAACAGGCTGCTCAGGTAAGTCATTGAGTCACCATCCCTGGGGGTATTTAAAAGACATATAGATGTGGTGCTTAGGGACATGGTTTAGAGGTGGACTTAGCAGTGTTAGGTTTACAAGTGAACTTGATCTTAAAGGTCTTTTCCAACCAAAACAATTCTGTTATTCTATGATTCTATAACAAATATGATCTCATATCAAAGAATGACTTTGTTCACACTGAACAGTGTGGATATGCTGAAATGCATTAAAAGTGAAGTAAATTATTATAATAATAAATAACAGTCATAATAAACAACAAATATTTAAGGTTTTTTATTATTGAAAACTGTAGTTACACACCACAGAACTAAATTAAAGTAGAGAAAGAGAATGAAGTTCACTTCCCTGCTACTTTACAGTTTAGGATAGTTTGTATCAGGTGCCTAAAGATGTGACTGAGGAGGGGCCATCTAGACAAGCTCCAGTTTCCCTCCCTCTCAAACTTGTCAATTCTTCCCACAAAAATAGCCTTAAACACAAAAAATGTTAAGACTACAAGTTAATTTTCTGATTACTTCTGTATCATGATGCCAAAAATAAAGTTGAAAATGTTTGCAAGGGATTTTTGCTGCTGATCATTCCTCCTCCCTCCCACAGCTGAATGTGAACATCTGGAAATATACACATATTTAAAAAAAAAATACAAGAATTTCACAAAGCTGTGAAAGCACAATTGCACGGAGAGATGGAACAAGATTGCAACACAAATGTCCATGTAAAAAAAGTTGAGGAATGCCTTTCCTCTCTCAACCACCACATCATAATTCATGGGATGGCCACACATCGTACTTTTATGATTGCAGCTAGTGAACAAGACTCTCTCAACCACCACATCATAACTCATGGGATGCCACACACCGTACTTTTATGATTGCAGCTAGTGAACAAGAACACAGCCCACAAGACAGAGCAACTCTGTCATGCTTAGCATTTTTAACTCCTCAACTAGAGTAAAACACTGAATTTGGACTGTTACACTTCAAGAAGAATGG
>NW_010301585.1:0-19400 GCF_000700745.2 Antrostomus carolinensis
TGTCGGGTCGGACATGGGGGAAGCTTCTGGCAGCTTCTCACAGAAGCCACCCCATGTCCCCCCCCCACTACCAAAACCTTGCCATGCAAACCCAATACAATAGTCCACATCTCTGCAACTAACTGACACTTTGATATACATGACAATACTTTTCAAAAGAAGTAATAAGTAACAGAGATGATAGGTTAGGAGTTTATGTTTTTCCCTGTAACTAAGCTACTTAATCTGTTTCACTGCTTCATGAAATATGTAGTCTTAAATTTCTAGTTTCTTATATTTCCTTGTTTCTGGATTTCAACCTATCGTATGCTGAGATGATGCAACCTCTGCAGATATCTATAACTTTCTAGTTTTTTAGTAGACTGGGTTTTATTGAGATGGAAGTGACTGGGAAAGATGTATCACCAGATGTACTTTCTGCTGAACTTGAAGTGCTATATATACTCCTCTGACCTTCAGAATATAATTGTGCTCAATGTTGTATAACATGATTACCTATATTTTTCAGCATGTTATGAGGAGAAGGAAAGTTTCTTGACATCCTTTAAAGCATGTCCTTTGTTAAAGAAAATCCTACCTGACTTGTTAGGGAAAACCACTAAAATTAGTTAAAAAAAAAAATCACCTCAATCAAGGTGCTGTAAAAATGAGGACAAATACAATAGTTTCCTATTGATAGATTCAGAAATAATTCCAGAAGTAAGAAGGAAAAAGAAGGTTTTTGCATGCAATCTCAGCATATTTCTGGGAAGGATCCCTTAATTTTTCATATTTAATTAAATGGGAACAATATACAATCCTTTGTCCTTATTTTCATCCTGCTATTCAAGGAGATCCTTGACTGACTTATAGTACTACTGTGACTGAGGAAAAAAAAAGTGCTAAACCTGTAAATTTACATCTGTAAAAAACTACTGGAGGACATTAACAATGGAAGAACCTATTTTGTTTTATAAATAAACTATACCTATATACAATTGTATTAATATATGTTTTTAAACAAAAACTTCTACATAGAAATATAGGTTACAATGTTTTACATATGTAAATTAAACACGTATATGCCTTAACCAGTATTTTCAAGAATGCTTTGCAATAATATAAACTACAATGTTAATAAGCAAAAGACAGCTAAACTCAAAATGGCTATGATTTCCTTCTGAAGGAAAGAAGGTTAGAACCAGGGTTAGAAATCCAGAGTTTCCAATTTTCGGACCACAGCTTGATCCATCAGATTGTGTTGTCTCAAAAAGTTACTCTAAACAAATTAATTAAACCCAATATAAAGTTCTGACTTCAAAGGTACAGTTTTAGTGGTTACACAGTGCACTATATCAAGAGAGGCACTTTCAGGTTAAAATGTTTATGCTCTTTTCATTTGCATATATTTCAATCTATTGAATAATGCATATTCTCTGATAGTTATGATCACGAAGTACCTGGAGTCTGCCTCTGGATAAATTAAGCACGTCTTGAAAGCCTACAGAAAGAAAAGATTAGGCAGCTGCTGTAAAACTTTTTTTTTCAAGAATTCTTTTGGGGAAGAATAAAAATGATTATGTTAGATGCCTAAAAGTGTTTCCCATCAGAACATAAACTGTTTTGCATTCCAGTACAGATTGTTCTGAATTTTTTAATGTGATTCTAATTTATATATTTCTGTAGTTGGGTGAGTAAAAAATTCACAGTTAGACACAGTTTGTTTCTTGATTGTTACAAATAAACACCTTCAACATAAAGTTTTGCAGAAGTATTTTAGAAGTACACAATCTACATTTGCATAAATATAAAAGTTATAGGTATAAGTAAACACATATACAACTGCAAAACCACTCCTGAATTATGTATTATATAGAAACAACTTCAGTTAAGCTTAGTACCGAAGGTCTTTACTGGCATAATAATTAATGTAAGGCTGAAGTCCAAAATAAGTAACATCTTGGTTGTATTAGGCATATTGTCTCCCTGAAGTTGTTAGATGTTTGACCTGAAGAGTATGTTTTGCTTGTTCATCTGTAAGTAAGTAAGTAAATAAAAAAATCTTCTATGAGGAGAATATCCTCTATAATTAATATGAGATTACAGATGCTCCATAAACCCCAGATTTCTGGATGTTTTCACAACAGTAATCATTTACTAAAATAACCATCAGAGCTGTCCCTGTTATGACCACAGCATTAACGTCCTGTTGAGACACAACAGGGAAGACACTATTGCTTTTGGCTATGTGTCACAACATCATTTTGAGAATCTCCATACCAACTCTTTAAGCACCCTTACAGGCAATTACACGGTTTGCATTCATCCCCCAGATTGACCAGGAAAAAAAAAACAAAACCAAAAACACTTCCAGGGAAATCTCTTTCCTTTCTCTAATTACACTTGGTTGTTCTTAAAGACTATTTGTCATCCAACAGATAATCAGTATATCCTTATCAACTAAAATGCCAGATCTGTTCTCCATGGAATGGCATCAGTAAGATTTTTCTATCCTCAGCTAGCCAAAAAACTTGTACTAGAAACTATATTTAACAGAGAGAAATAATTTTGTTAATGTAGACATGATGTAAGTGAGGGTGGGTTGTTTCTTTTTTTATTTATGGATGGTCTTTTCTGTTTGGTTGGTTGGTTTTTTTGTTGGGTTGTTTTTTGTTCGTTTGTTTTGCATTGCTACTTACATTCAAGTTATCTATTTCCTGTCACTATATACATTAAGATGTGATGTCTCTCAAACCTGATAATCTTCTAATATTGAGCTTTGGATATCACAAGGTACATCTTTATGCTGAACAATAACACATTCACCCAAATATTTCATTATTAGTGCTATCACAACACCATGACTAGTGACTATGCCATCTAACAGCTGCTGTGGTTTTTATTTTATACATCAGGCTATATTGCTTTCCTCAGGGGAAGGAATTCAGTATTTTTTAAACAGCTGGATGTTTTATGTTAACGAAAAATCTTTATGCCTGTTATTTCCCTAAAAGCACAGTTTTTAGAAATAATGCTAAATGTTAGGATACTGGTGTCATCCACTTGAGGTGCAAATCTGATTTATTGTGGAGAAAGATGGAGAAGAAAGGTATAAATATAATAGAAAATAGTTATTTATCCATGCACACCAGGGGGTTTGGAACTAGATGGTCTTTAAGGTCTTTTCCAACCCAAGCCATTCTGTGATTCTATGATTCTGTGGTAATCATAGGCTTCACTGAGCTTGTCAGCATTGCCTTATTGTGCAATTGGACTTGAGTTGTGTGTCAAAACTGTCTTGAAGTATTCCAGACAGAACAATAAAATAAATTCCCAGAAATGTGTAATTAGGCTGCAAACATTATACACATCAATGTTTAAAAAGAAGTTGTAGAGTAAAATGTTTTGTTCATTATACTATACTGTTAAAATCTGTTCTGCACCAAATAACTCTAGATTAAATCTCACTAATTTGAAATGTAGAAAAATAGTGAATATATAATGTCATTTTTCAATGTGTTAGGTGTTCTTCTGTTTCAGTAATATTTCCTTCCGTAACCTGCTTTCTGACTTTAACACTTCAACGTAGTCTTCCTGCTTGTATAACACTGACTCGTTAAGTGTAATTAAAAAAAAAGAAATCCTGCAAAATAAATGCTTATAAATCTCTAAAACCCTTGATAAAAAAAAATAAAAAAAAAATAAAAACCCTTGATAAAACAAAATAAAAAATAGAGGTATCGTAGTGGGTTACTGTAAATAATTTGTAAGATTTATAAAGAAATCTCTTGGTTACTCTTCAAATGCTTGTTACAAACATAGGTACAACAAGAATCTTCACACACCTTTTTTTAGCATTTCAAAAATGTTAAAAAAAAATATATGAAAGCAGGAAAATATGTTAATTTGACCTTTAACATGCATAGACTGCCCCCTTTAGTATCATTTTTTAACGTTTCAGCCTGAATTTCCAGAATGTTGAGGTTGTCTTCAGACTTCAGTATATGAATAATTATAAAGTATCAGTACCTTGGTCGAAACCAAATCAGCTCTAGGCATTTATGGAACCCAAAATTAGGCCAGTGATTTAAATATCAGTAAACTATTATTCCTGGATTTGCAGCTTGTAAACTAGTCACCCTGCATCTGTGTTAGCAATAGATCCTGTTCTGAAGTTACTGTATTTTACAGCCTGGCCTCTGAGCTGTAAAGATAAAGGCTGGGGTGAGGTGGGGGGAAGAACATAAAATGACATGTCAGCCTCACATCGTAATCCATGTCAATATGGTCTATCCTACCCTCAAGATTGATCTTGCCAGACATGCACTGACTTAACAGATTTGCCACCAGAAAGCTCCTTACTGAATGACTAAGCTGTTGCTAAAAAATCTGTCTTTCAAAAATGTACAAACCGGCAAGCCAACTGCTTCCTGCTTCTTGAGCGGGACGCATTTTCATGATAAAACAGGTAGATGTCTGTTAGTTATTTTGTTTAATATCTTCGTGCACATGATCTCCCAGGTAGACCTCTGCTTTCATCTGTTATAAAATCCTTGATTCTGATCAACTGTTTACCACTTTGCAGCTGAGTAGAAGCCCTAAAAAAGAACATTAGGTGGAGAAAATCAATTCACAGGCTGTGCACATACTTGAAAAAGACACTGCTCACCATGAATACTCAGCTATAATATTTATCAAATTGTAAACTCTGTTGCCACGCTCAAGTAGATTTCTTTCTAATTCTCAGTAATCCCTGATTTACACTTGGATTGTCAAACCGAGGAAGCTAAAAGCATATTGAGGGATTGATAAATGTCCTTCCTGTGTCTCAGCCACTTAATTAAGTTTGATATTGTGGCATTCAGTCTCAGGGAAATTATATAGCCAGACTTTTCTGTCCTTCTGTGATATTTTGATACTATAACTTTGTTTTGTTTGCACTCATAATTATGGGTTCAAAGACAGTCACCTAGCTTTTCAGTGGTGGCTTAATTCATAGAACCAGTCATAGAATCATAGAATGGTTTGGGTTGGAAGGGACCTTTCAAGGCCATCTAGTCCAACACCCCCTCACTGAGCAGGGACACCTTCAACCATCAGGTTGCTCAGAGCCCCATCCAACCTGACCTTGAATGTTTCAAGGGATGGGGAATTTAATTATGCCTGTTCTTTCCATTAGGCATATGAGGCACTCTGGTTTCTTTACATAAAGCAATACTCTGTTTCTTGCCTTGCTACTGTCTCTATCGTAGAGAAAAAACCATCATAGTTGTTCACACATTTGAAATGCTTTCTCTACTATTTGTTCCAGTGAGCTTTTTCCTGCAGCTCTCCCTTAGTTCAGCCTCTGTAAGATTCACCCACAAGATGCTTGCCCTTTCCTATTCTTAAAACTGTAAAACAAGCAAATGAACTTTATACTTCTGTTATTCAGATCACAAAAGCATGAGTAAGGGTTAAAAAAACCCGTAAAATGGTAAGAGTTTGCCCTTAGAGATCAAGGGTCTTGGATTGAAGATAGTCATACTCAGCTTTCTCAGACCTGACATTTATGTGAGATGCCAAAATAGAGATCTTTATTGTTCCTGTGTAGTTCTGGTATGTGAAGACAGTTTCACTTAAATGATGCTGTAATTCTCAATTCCCACATGAAACATCCGAAGATTTGAGTTCCTCCTGGTCAAAAATACAGTGGTAACAGAGATGCTTTAAAACTGCCTAACAGAGAGCTAAGACAAAAATCTAGGTAGCCAAAAATACAGTATCTTTCAGTAGGTGACTCTGGCAAACTGAAGCAGCTGCACAGAACCCTAAATGAGTTGCTTGTGAGTGTCAGTGTATTCAGAAGATGACAGATACCCACTGTTGGCATGACATTAAAGAGGGCAAGCAGACATTTTTGCTGAGAGCATGGGGTCAGAACTGAAGGTATTGTTGGTCGTAATAACATACTTGTTAAATAAACTCCTTGAAGACTGAAATATTGGATATAAAGACCCTTGCCATGCCTCCCATTTTCCATTTACATTCATACTAACAGGTTAAAACTTACAGAGCCAGGTTCTGGAATTTAAGTAGCTGCATCCTTTTCTAGCAACAGAGCCCTGAGTGAAGAAGTCCCGGAGTTACAACTAGACTTTATGAATTTTGTGAACAGGAAAATGGGAAATCAAGCTCTTAAGAATGTTTTTGAGATACTTTAAGAGTTTAGCATGAGGGAATCTTTGGATTAAATCCTGGGAATTCAGTTCTGTTTCTTCCCAGAATAGGGGGAATGTATACATTTCTCTTACTTACTCATTCTCCCATCCTACCTTGTCTAATGGCAACACAGTTAGTTGCAGCACTTTAACAGGAAGAATACTGTATTTAAGATAGGATTGTCTCTTTTAACAAGCAACTTCTTCTCATTTAGTCATCTCCCATCAGAAGGGATTTTTTCTAATCTGAATCCTAGCTGCCAGAGATGCCTATGCCACAGGGGCTGAGGCAGGACTGTTACTGCTGCCTGCAGCAGCCAGGATTTAACTTGAGCTTGTCTGCCTGCCTGTTTGTGAGTACATAAGCCAAGATTTGGGCTGTGTAGAAGGTGGAAGAGCTCTGTCTTAAGCATGATTGAAACTCCAAGGTGGTCTGAAAGCATAGGTGTAGCACAGCTCTTTCAATTACATGAAAACCTGTACATCTTGCTCAGTTTGTGTGAATCTCCTTATGGGGACTGGTTATTTACTTTTTCAGTCTAAAATGGGGATATTGCATGTCCACACAATGTGTTTGAAACTGAGTATGGGACCCATCATTTCCAAATTAGATGTGGTAATATTCAATGACCTTGTTCACCGATCTCCATAGACACAGTAAAAAAGTGCAGAAGAGTCTGCCTTCGCTGTAGACAACTGTTGGCCTTATTACCTCATGTAACTGACACTAATACAAAAGTGACATTTATTCTACCTGTATAGGTGCCTCCCATGTCTGTTTATCATAGCTGTGAGTGGTGCTTCTCAAGCAGAAAATTGGGTACTGTGTGATGATGCTATGTATTATGGATCTTGTAAGTGTGAAATGGTAATTTCTAGTTAACAGATGCATATCTGGATAACAGCTGAACATGTGGCATCTCAATCAGTTGTTCTCTTAGAGAAGAAACTTGAGATGCACTTGTAGCTGTTCTTTCAGTGCAACTTATGTGTTTACAAAACATAGAGTTCACTCAACACTGGTCAGGCCGCATCTTGAGGACTATGTTCACAAACTTATGATTATCTTGTCTTTGTATATCATCTTATAGTACAGAGAGATACACTGTGTAAGTGAAATTTTTAAAGGCATTTAAAATGTAAGGTCTTATTGGTGCTTTCAGCAGTGGTATTAAATCAGAGCAAAAGACTAACATGTTACTACAGAAAATGAGTAATACATAAATAAATAACACTTGTTTTTCATTACTATATTAAATTACCAGCTTCAACTAAACCTCAGGTAGTTAAATATTTCCAGCAAAGAACAGAAAGGAATCAGATATTCCTGACTTTCTACATTGCTAAATATGAGTGAAAAAATGAATGGTTTTCATCTTTCATTTTCAGAATTCATTAAAATCATTAAAACCAGTTCTGGGCTAGACCTGCAATCTGTGCCAAATGATATGTTTTCAGCATATGTGATTACAGGAAATTTCTCTTTACTTTTGTGCCTTCATATAAGGTTACTCTGAGTTCAAGCTCTCAAACTGTGAAATTGTAATGCAAAATTTGTATGGATTTTGTGGTATTATAAATTCAGATTAGACCTTCAAGGGTAAAATTACAGACACTGATATCTGCTATAGTGTCTTGAGCAAATGCAAATAATTTTCTGACAGATTAGCAACGAAATATTGGTGCAGTATCCCTCCTAGATTCTTAATAGAAAGGAAGGCACACTATGGTGACTTTTACTGCTGATTCATGGCTTAAATACTTATGTGAGCAGTTTATTAGCGTGGTTAATTTTAATTCGTATTTAATATTAAACTTTGAACAAATAAACCAGCTGGCATTAGCTTTACTGCCCTAAAGCTAATTGATTAATCAAGTCTTCTATTTACTATAAACTAATAAAATTAAACATGAGACTTATGTGGAATATGATATTGGAAAATTCCCTTATAATACAAAAGTGATTGTTAGATTTTTTGGGAGAGTACAAACACACACTGACAATCATACTCTCTTCAAACTCTGCACAACACTTGTTGCATATATGTTAGTCCCCTCTAAAATGTAGTTTAAACATTTTTCTTCATTTAGTGCTACGACACTTATCTCCTAATCTTAATTAAAGGATTATTGTGAGAATATTGCTTCCATCTCTGTCTCCAATTAATGCTACCTGTCTTCCTATTAAGAATAACTTAATTTTGAAGTGAACAGAAATACTGTTAGGCAAAAAATAACCATGAAATTAAGAGGGGCAGTTTGGACTTCAACCTTGTGAAAATATCAGCACTTAACTAAAGGGACCATTAGTAAAATCACACTGCAACAAATATGAAACTGCTTAAAGAAATTACATTTTATACATTATTAAATGTCAAACTCATTATGTTATGAAAATGATAAATGCAAGTATTCAGAGGGAGTCAAGCTCTGACTAGGCTTTCACAAGCACAACACTTTACACAGAACTTAATAAATACACCATTGTACTTTGAGAAAACACAGGAAATAATATTTATAAAGACATGTCAACTGAAGCTAATCTCTTTTCCTTTTACCATTTGTGAAGGATTTCGCACCTTCTGTGTATATCTCTGTTATCAGCCAAGTTTAAAAAGATGATAAAGTGGAAGATAAGAGTTTGTACTGTGTACAGTTCTCCCATTTCCATGTTCCAGGTAACTTCAAAGCCACTTTGAGTCCACCTATTTGGGTAGATTAACTCACTTTCGGGCCCCAAAAAATTGATTGAAACAGTTTATGTCCAAAAATAAAGGTCTGTGTCTTATTATCACCTTTAATCTAACACTTGAGTTCTTTATTTTCATTTATACCATTTGCTTTCACACAGGTATGTGAAAGTACTTGGGAATGTCACAGTTTCACACCAAGTGAATTCATGTCCTGGAACAATGTTGTAAGATAATTTTTTAAGGCTTGTTATTTAAGAAAAAAAAAAAAAAAAAGAAGCCATATTCGTATACATTTCATTCCTTCTGCTTTTAAGGTGCCATCAAGAGAACTTGTCAGGAATTCGTTCTGTGGAAAGGTGAGGAAAGAATGCTGATGAACATTTGCTCTAAAATAGAGATTACATCTAAAGTGAATTTGGATGTACCCCAAGATAGAGCTTGAGTTCAATTGCCTATATACATGCCACTGTAGTAAAATATTTTAGGAAAAATTATAACATATTAGAACTTTAAACTTCTAAAATTTTCCCAAGTTTTGTAGTCTACTATAAGATAGATTAACATTTTCAATTTTGCCATATATGAATAGTTTCATGTATATCCTTGGCATATACTACCAATCAGCATTTTGAGCTATAATTTCCCATGAAAAATATATACTTAGAAACTGCAGAAGTAAAGGATGGTCATCATCTCACTAGTAGAAGAGCTGTAGAAAAAAGATTTGCATAATGACATCTTGCTCACAGAAGAGTCCACCTTTTCACACCATCAAAATAAACAGAAACTATACTGAGAGAGAAAAAGGCATAGAGGCCACTAGATAGGAGAAATGGATCTACTGCTCTACTTGGCCAATCTGGGCTGAAGCATGGTGTCAAGCCATAGGCCAAATTGAAATGGGACAAATTAAATAAGTGAACCCAGAGTGACCAGCAAAGGTGATAACATACCAATAAACTGATACACAGCGAATGACTGAAAGCATTAAGAGTTTTAGTCTGAAAGAAGTCGAAGAGGACATTAGTCTTACAATTGCAAATACCTGCTTATGACAAATCAAAGATCAAACCTCAGAAAGTAGTCAGGGATAGAGATTGACTATAGGTTTTAAAGGAGATAAAGAAAGTCTTCTGAAGGCATTGTTGGGACGGTACTGAAGCAGCTCTTATCACTGGAGTCCTCAGGAGACATAAACAAAGTTGAGTCTGCCCTGGACAAAGACACAGCTGACTTCTCTGCTTCCCTGAAATTTCATAATAATATTAGGTAGAAAGCCAAGAGGAATAGAGCAAGCTTCCTTGTTCCACTATCATTAAATTAGCACGTACTTAAAATTAAGCTGGCATTCTCTGCTAATTAAGTAATATTGTGCATAGTAAGATGATATTCTACAACTTTATAAGACAGAAGAAGTCAGCCTTCTTTATGGGACAGAGGAAACCATATACAAATCAGTATTTCTTTATCGCAGCCTTTTTCCCATGCAGTTTACTTTTTCAAAACAGAGATGGAAAAGTTACAGAAAGTATATGGTGATGATGCTGAAATTATCAAAGTTTAATATTAAAGTAAATGGGAAAAAATATGGGAAACATATGGGAAAAAATAATAAAAAAACCCCTTTCTGCGTTTGTCCTTATACATTAGATATGATTAGGACATTAGGACATAGTCCCTTTTCATCTTAGTCTATTTCATGTCACTATTTAGATAGTTTAGAAATATCTGTTTTGTTACTTGGAAAGAGACCAAGGAATCCTAAATAATGTCTGCATTTATGCTTGGGGAAGAAGGAATAACCTTACCCCTTCCCCTAAATTGCCTGTGCATAACACATACAGTGGGTGGTTAATGAAGAACAGATGAGTAAAGAACAGGATCCAGGAGAAGATAAGCATGCAAATTTGATCCAACCACCCACCAGCAGAAAGGGATGTGAAGTATTAGTTATTGGAGATTCCTTACTGAGACACTGAAACACCCATTTGCCATCCAGACAATATCTCTAAAGTTTACTGCATACCAAGATCTTGCATTTGCAATGTCACTAAGAGAATGCTGAGCCTGGTGAAACCTACGGATTACAATATGCTCCTAATGTTCCATGTAGGATCCAATGATACTGCAACAAGGCAATTTAGAACCATCAAAAGAAACTATATGTCCCTTTGAGCAATGTCCAAAGGTGTAGGTGGTTTTCCCTTCTGTCCTTCCAGTGAGAGTAAGAGGCTTAGGAAGGAGGAGACGAATTGAACAGGTGAATGTGTAACTGGTGCCATACTCAAGGTTTTGCTTTCTATCAACATGGATCCACTGTGAGAAGCTGGGTCTGTTGGGACCTGATGGTATTCATCTGACCATGTGGGGCAAGAGCCTCATCAACAAGCTGGCTAGACTTATATGGAGGTCTTTAAACTAGATTTAGTGGGATAAAGGAGTGGATTTTTGAGCAACAGAGAAGAGCCAGGAGCTGTTGATGTATTAAGAACTAAGAGGGACACAACTGTGAAACACCTCAAAGGAATTAGGACATGTTCCTCTAAAATGGAGACATGGTTGAGGGCCCAGATGAAGTGCCTCTATACTAATGCATGCAGCACAGGTAACAAGCAGGAGGAGCTGAAAGTGTTGTGCAGATAAAAGCTACAATCTAATTGCTATCACAGAAACATGGTGAGATGAATCACGGGACTGCAGCACTGCAACCGATGACTATAAACTGTTCAGAAGGGATGGGCAAGGAAGGAGGGGTAGGGTGTGGGGTTGTCTTTGATGTAAAAAAATGTTTTGACTGCACAGAGCTGTATGTGGAAAACAGTGATGAAGATTTTGAAAGCTTATAGATAAAAATTATGGGCCAAAGTAACAAAGAAAACCTCTTAGTTGGTGTTTACTACAGGCTGCCCCACCAAGTGGAGCCTATAGATGAAGCATTCTTACTTCAGCTATGGGAAGCATCATGCTTGCGGGCTCTGATCCTGCTGGGGAATTTCAGTCATTCTGATGCCTGCTGGTAAAACGTAACAGCAAGCTGTAAGTGGAGACTTGGAGAGTGTTGAGGACAATTTCTTAATCCAGGCAGTAGAGAGTCCAGCCAGAGGAGAAGCACTACTGGGCCTGTTGCTCGCCAACATGGAAAAACTAGAGATGCCAATGTTGGTGTCTGCCTGGGCTGCAATGACCATGGACTGGTGGAATTCACAATCTTGAGAGATATGGACCAGGTGAAAATAAAGTCAGGACACTGAATTTTAGGAGACTGAACTTAAGGTTGTTTAAGCAACTAGTGGATGGGATTGCCTGGGAAACTGCCTTGAGGGGCAAAGGAGGTGAACTAAGCTGGCCGCTGTTTAAGGTCATTTTTCTTAGAGCACAAGAGTTCTCAATTCCCACATGTAAGAAATTGGGCAAAAAAAGGCAGGAGACCAACATGGCTCAGCTAAAGTGTAAGAAGGAAATGTACAAGCAGTGGAACCAGGAATGTCTATCCTGGGAAGAATATAGGGACACTAGCTGGATGTGTAGGGATGAGATTAGGAAAGCTAAGGAACAGTTGGATCTGAATTTGGCAAGGGATGCAAAGAATAATAGGAAGAGCTGTTACAAGTATGTTGGTCAAAAAGGAAGATTACAGAAAAAGTACTCCTGGTGGTAAACAAGACAGGAGAGCTGGTGACACACACATGGAGAAGGCTGAGGTACCCCATAATTTTTTTGCCTTCATTTTAAACGGAAGTGATCTTCTCATGTCTCTCAAGTCCCTGAAAATTGAGAGAGGGACTGGGGGAATGAAATCCCTCCCATCACAGGAGAAGACAAGGTTTGAGACTACCTGAGGAACCTGAACATACACAAGGCCATGGGACCTGATGAGATGCATCCCAGACTCCTGAGGGAATTGGTTGATGTAGTTGCCAAGGTGCTCTCTATGATATTTGAAAAGTCATGGCAGTCAGGTGAAGTCCCTGATCACTGCGAAAAGGGAAACATTGCACCCATTTTTTAAACGGGTGGAAAGGATGAATCTGGTAACTACTGACCTGTCAGTCTTATCGCTGTGCCTGGGAAGATCATGGAACAGATCCTATTAGAACCTAGGTTAAGGCATATTGGAGGAGAGGGAGATGATTCGAGACATCCATGATGGGTTACCCAAGGGCAAATAGCGTCTGACTAATCTAGTGGTCTTCTCCAATGGAGTAACTGCATCAGTGGACAAGGGAAGAGCTACAAATGTCATCTATCTAGACTTCAAGATTGCTAGATGGATAAGGAGTTGGCTTGAAAGCTGCATCCAAAGTTACAATCAATGGTTCGATGTCCAAGTGGAAATTAGTAATGACTAGTGTCCCTCAAGGGTACAAACTGACATCAGTACTACTTAATATCTTCATCAATGACATAGACAGTGGGATATAATGCAACCACATCAGGTTTGCAGATGACACCAAACAGTGGTGCAGTTGATTTGCTAGAGCAAAAAGATGCCTTCCAGAGGGACACTGACAGGCTTGAGGAGTTAGGCCCATGAGAACTTTTCTCTCATATCAGAACAATCCTTGATTACCTTCTAGAGCACATTCTCAGTAGCTTTACATTGCTGTGCTGGCTCTGCTTGGTGGCTTTTTTGGTTTCTGAGCTGCCTCCTTTTTCTGTTTATTACTGCAATGAAAGACTACAAAGCCTGAAATCATCACCTTCTTGTGTCAGTGTCTTCATGCAACACAAGTAAAATCACAGTGGTTTTTGCACAGGCTATGTCTGTGTCTGTAGTTATTCACTCTTTTTGATAGATTTCGTAGTTCTGAGAACTCTGTAATTATATGTTTAACAAAATGAGTGAAATTTATTAGCTGCATACAGTGACTAATGTGAGGAATATCACAGACATTTCTTCATTTTACAGCTGATGTACGTGATTTGAAAGTAAATATTCTTATTTTTCCCCTTTTCTACCTTTAAAACAGCTAAAAGACAGCCTTGAATAGGGTCTCTACTGTGTGAATACTTCCACAGTTATGTGAGTAAAAAGCAAAGATTAGTATTTTCATTCTTCCAAAAGGAGAATTTAGAAAATAAAAAAAAAGGAAAATAGAATAGGCTTCAACTTCCTCTTCTAATGTCTACTTTTTTCTTGTGGATAAATCTTCCAAAAAATGTTGAAAATATTAAAAAATATTCCTACATAGCTGTAAGGGTGTGAATTAAGATGAAAAACTAAGCAATCATCCATTACAGATGGAAACTGGATAAGATTAATAATACTTAAGAATACTGTATGTTTTTAAAAATTTTATAGTATCTTTTTTCACCATGGAGAGTGAGTAAAGTGGTTTTGGAGTGGAAAGTAGATGTTCCTGTAACTATCCTGTAATTACAGAATATTTGAATTTTCAGTAACATCAGGGGGTAGGGCTTCATGATTTTCATACTATTTTATGATCAATTGTAATTCTTATACTCTTGATTATTGCTACCATTATTTTCATGTACTTGTATTATAGTTGTGCCTGTAAGCCCTCAATAATGAATTCTTCTTGCTTGTGGGACTCTATCCCCATGCAGCAGAGACAGCCCCCACACGTCTGTGAGTTACTGCATTTGTGTGAGAAGGTTTTGATAGTTGAGGGGCTACAGGGGTGGCTTCTGTGAGAAGCTGCTAGAAGCTTCCCCCATGTCCGACAGAGCCAATGCCAGATGTCTGTAAGACATCGCCTCCACTGGCCAAGGCTGAGCCCACCAGCAATGATGATAGCGTCTCTGGGATAATGTATTTAAGGAGGGGGAAAAAAATGCTGCACAACTGTAGCCAGAGAGAAGAGTGAGAACATGTGAGAAAAATAACTCTGCAGACTACACGGTCCCTGAAGAAGGAGGGAGAGGAGGTTCTCCAAGCACTGGAGAAGACATTCCCCTTCAGCCTGTGGTGAAGACCATGGTGATGTAGGTTGTTGCCCTGTAGCCCATGGAGAACCCCACACTTGAGTAAGTGGATTCCTGAAGGAGGCTGTGACCCACACTGGACCCAGCTCCTGGAAGGACTTGTGACCCCGTGGAGGACCCGCACTGGAGCAGTCCCTTCCTGAAGGACTGCACCCTATGGAAAGGGCCCAGGTTGGGGCAGTTCATAAAGAACTGTCAGTCTTGGAAGCACTCACATTGGAGAAGTTCATGGAGAACTGTCTCCAATGGTAGGGACCCCATACTGGAGCAGAGGAAGAGTGTGAGGAGTCCTTCTCCTGAGGAGGTAGGAGCAGCAGAAACAACGTGTGATGAACCGACCACAACTCCCCTTCCCTGTCCCCCTGTGCTGCTGAGGACAAAGAGGTAGAGAAATGGAGAGAAAAGTTAAGCCTGGGAAGAAGGGGTGAGGATAAGGTGTTTTCAGATGTGGTTTTATTTCTCATTATCATTCTCTGATCTGATTGTTAATAAAATAAATTAATTTCCCCAAGTGGAGTCTGTTTTGCCTGTTATGGTAATTGGTGAATTATCTCTCCCTGTCCTTATCTCAACTCATGAGCTTTTCATTATATTTTCCCTCCCCTGTCCAGCTGAGGAGGGGAGTGATAGAGCATCTTGATGGGCACCTGGCATCCAGCCAGAGTCAACCCACCACATTTCGTTGTGCCTGCCATATTCCAAATATTTCTCTATTCACTACAAATGAATGAAATGAAATTGGATGACTAAAATTCATTGGTGTAATGAAATCAATGAAATTCGTGTGGATATAATAATTAAATGTTGATGTAACTTCATATTCTGTACTTACAGACTTGATCAAGTAACTCATTTATTTAGCTGATTAACAATTTTTCTATATCAGACAATAATCCTACAGTTTTTCTCTCCTCCAGTCCTCTCCACCTGTAAATAAATCATCAGACTAAGTCCTTATTCTAATATGTATCATTATTTTCTTGGTTTTGCTCAGAAAAAAAACAAACCACAATGAGTTTTGGTGTGGTTTATGAAAAAAAACATTTAGTTGCTTGGCACCATTAAAACTAAAGCTTAAATAGACTAGAAAAAACTTCCTGTCACATCATAAAGTATAAGGTAACATTGGCAGAGAATGGAGTCTCTTCCAAAGCGGGTATGTAAATGCAATTCCAGATCCGTGATGGACCATCAATGTCAGTGGAAATTCATCAGTTCAGGATATGACCTTGCGATTTTTCAAACAACAATAATAAAATTTGTTTTATTCTTTCCAGATTAGAAATACTGCATCCAAGACCATCTGTCCTGAGAAATTACTTTGACATTCCTCACAGAGGTAGACTTGTCTTTACAAAAAATTAAAGTTTCAGTTTCTTGTATAAAACAGGTGGTAGTTTTCCAGATAAGTGGAAATGACTTTTTGTTTTCAAAGGATGAAAACCTCTAAGTTTTGAAAATAACATTTTCCTTCAGCTACAAATTATAGTGCTAAAATTACCAAAATGGATAGTGAAGTATTGATAAGAAAGTAAAAATAAATTTTTGATTGTTATAGCTTGCTCCTCTTCAATTTCTGGGGTTTTTTTCTGTCAATATTGACATGTATTAGCTACTTAAATGTTTATAAAATGTGTTGCTATTGCTCTTCACCTCACAGGTTCATCCAAATATTTATTTAATTGACTTTAGCAAAGTGTTATTAATTCAACTGTATCAACAGCACAGACTCAGTTACCATGTGGGACAAGCATTATTAAACCTATACCCTCAGAACAGAAGGGAAATTATTGTCTTTAAATATAAATGCTCATAAAGTAATGAGTGTAATCGATCTTCTGTGGTCCCAGAACTGATTATCAATATGTTATTATTATGAATGTTCTCCTGAGAGGTGTTGTATAGCACTAGAGACTGCAAACTTTTTCAAGTCAGGTGTGGTTTGCAAGGTGAAGGCAATGAGTCAGTTCTCAGCTGATGTATGAGCTTTGGTCCATTGAAATCACAGGATTCACGTTCATTTAAAGTTTTGTCCATTGGTCTTTTTTAGATGTTTGTAATGTTTTCACTAGGATAGATGTGATTTTTTATTTTTTTTATTTTTTTTTTAATAGCTAGAATAACGCTGTGCTTTTGTTTCAATATGGGATTTGTTATAAGAACATTGATAGCATACTGATGTTTTCAATCTTTGCTGGAAGATGAAGGACTTTCCAACCTCTCCATGTTTTGCTAGTCTGCAGGTGCAAAGGACTGGGTGGGGGCATAGTAAAATTAGCAAACCCAAATTGACATCTGGATATGCCAATGGGATATTCCATAACATATAATGTCATGTTCAGTATATTAATGAGAATTGGCCGGATCTGGGGATCTCTTGGGGATCTCTCAGTCTCTCGCTCTCTTCCAAGATTGCTCTTTCAGCTTGGGGATTGTCCCTGCTCTGGAATTGTTAGCTGGGGGCAGGCTGGACATTGGTCAGCAGGTGGTGAGCAATTGCACTGTGCATCATTCATTTGTATATTCTGTTATTACTGTTACTATTATTGTAATTTTATTTCAATTATTAAACTGTTTTTATCTCAACCCACTAGTTCTCTCACTTTTACCCTTCTGAGTCTCACCCCCATCTCCTGGGCAGGGGAGGGTGAGCGAGCAGCTGTCTGGTGTTTGGCTGCTGTCCAGGCTTAAACCACCACAGTGACTTTGCCACATTTGTCTCAGTGTCATTGTCAATATGCAATTTCCATGCTTTTCTGCTGTATGTTGTGCTGTCAAACATCCTCGATGCAGTGCTAGCTGAATGATATGCATTTATGTGTTTAAGTTAAAATCTAGGCACTACAGAGAAGTCAGTGGTCCCTAATGATCCACAGATCCTGAAAAACTACTTGTGGTAGACAAGCTCAGCTCTTAATTCATCATTTCTTCCCATGAATCAGAGGGGGTTTTTTGTTTTGTTTTGTTTTTTCAGAAACTAGAAAATAGGTTTTCATGTTCAAGGGTACTGCATAGTAACAGGAGAAACACCTTAAAATGCCCCACATGTTTCCATGTTTGTTGAGACCAGGCAATATATGCTGGTTTTTGCATGTATTAACAACCCTTCTTCAAATAAATGTTGCCCTAATAAATAACCAAATCCAAAAATTATTTCATGTATTTTTGGATTTTAATTACATTAATCAAGTAATTTAGTTCCTTAATAAGTAAAGCTTTTTTCTCCTTTTAGCTCATTTGTTAATTGTCAGAACCTGTAATATCTGTGAACTGTGTGATCTTTTGAACCCAGTGAGTGATGCCACTACAATACAATTATCTCATTAGTATAAGTACCATTGCTTTGAAACTGTATTTTTTCCTTTGTTTCACTTTATTTCAGAGTCTTCATTAGCTGAAAAACCGAACAAAAAAAAATTTATTTTAATTGCATTTGTGTTACCATTTCTATTCTCATTTCAAGTGTAACAGCCAGAGATAAATAATATATTAAACAATCTTAAATTACAAATATTTAGATGGCATCCTCAAGACAATGCCTTTGCTAATGAAGAAGACTTTGAGTTAGAAGTATTCAAAGTCTGCAAATAAACAGGATCTCTTTGAATAAAACCTCTGTTTTATTGAATAAGACATTATGTCAAACAGCTGTCTACACATTTTGTAGGCATTCATTTTATGAATCATTATTTCATATAATGGATATTTTACTATCATATCCATAGGATTTTGAAGTTGTTTGTTTCATGTAATAAAATTAAGATCCATTAGATTTTGTTGCAAAGCCATTCACAGTCTTTTTTGTGTAGATTGGAGGCTAATCTTGATTTACAACCCGCGCTATGAGTCAGTAAAACATTTCTGTTTCCATGCGGAAGAGGCCAAGGGATGGATGAAAAATGTTGAGGATATGGTATAAAGGGCAACAGTCTAGATGCAAACAGGGAATGCTAATAAATGGTTTTGTAATTAATGTGTGGATTTTGTGGCAATGAAAGCAGGTCCTTCAGTAGCTTCCCTATTAGAAGGATGTTAAGAAATAACTCACACTCCATCAGAATTAACATACTTCATAAAAATCTGGCATAATAAGAATTTGGTATGCTGCATGTTTTCAGAATATCAGTATATACTAGGTACATTTCAATAGAACAGAAGTTTTTACAGTCATTAAACAATAATATTACGGTACCACCCTGTGTTCAAAAAAAAACCCCAAAACCCCCCCAAAACAAACCCAACATAAAACCTAAAATACAGCAATAGAATAAAGATAAAGCAACACTTTGTATAAAATATTAAAATCAAATTAAATTACCATGAATAATATTGATATTATTCTCAGTTTCACTTTCATTTCACGGCACATGGACCTGTCATGAAACCTTTATCTTCTAATCGTGACAATCTCCTTTTTTTTTTTTTTCTATCTGAACTGATCTCAAAGATATCCCTGAATGTCTTTAATAGGCTGATGTTAGGCTAAAGAACATTGTACTAAACCCATCCTGTGATTTAATGGCCTCAGGAAAACATCATTGCTCTTGCCTGTGTTTGTAAAAAGGAGTTTATGACACACTCT
>NW_010301585.1:19433-26848 GCF_000700745.2 Antrostomus carolinensis
GGAAAGGTAGGAAACCATTAAACACAAATTTTCTTCCATTGGCTTTCATGTACTTTGAGTCATGTGCCCTCATATATGTAGAGTTTTCACAGTTAATCTTTTTTTTTCTTTTTCTTTTTTTTTTTTTTTCCTTAAGAAAAGGTTGTATATTGCAGACAAGAAATTGATACTTAAGGGAATGGATTAGAAGAATTTTGTAAATAATGAGACATCAAATTAATACTCTGGTTATTATTATTTTATTTTATGTTTAATACCAAAAAAAGGTTACTATAATAAAAAAATTTAATTATCCACATCCAAAAAATCTCCATGTAAAATAACAAATACTGTTCTGAAAATAATTTCTTCGGGAAGTAGCAGTAAAGCTAGAATGTTCTAATTTCTTCTCAAAAATAAATATTTACCCAGGAGACTGTGAGGTAAATTTCTTTGCCTCTCAGAGATACATGTAAAATTTTATATAGCTCCTTATCTTTGTAGAAAATGGCATGACAGATTTTTGCATACATAAAATAATAGACTACACAAGACAACAAAGACTGGAAAGCATTTGAGGTGTCATTTGCTTAGCCTGGATCAGGTGCAATAGGAAGTTGAGACACTTTTATATTACGTTTTTATCTGTCATGGTTTAAAGTGCTTTGTAAAATAACATTTATGATTTCTAGCAGTAAAGAAATACATTCAGTGGAATGATGCTTTCAAAAGAAATGAAAATCAGTTTCCAATTAAGACTAAGTGCCATCACAGACCTCTCCAGAGATGCTCTTTTTGTCTTCTTGATGCACTGCAGATGTTCTGCTCAGGCTGAGGAAAGGGTGTAAAATGCAGATAATTTTCCACACTGTTGTTATCCCTTTCTTTTCATATTGTTAAAGGCTAACATTGCCTTCTTATTACCTGTACTTCCCCTGGAGGAATAGAAAATGTTTTAAGTGTCTTAAGAAAGGAGAGAAAAGGAAAAGAAAAGAAAATTTATCATAAGAGTTTTTGTCCCGAGAGAGCTTTTACATGTTAGAAGTGACTGCTATTGCTTTCAAATTGGAGAAATGTAGCACTGTTACTTCAAATTTCATGGTTCATATTTTCTCAAAATCCTGGCAAAATGCACAAAATCAATATAAAAGGTCAGTGCAGCACTTCTGGGATTAGAATATTTACATTTATGAAATTGATATTAGGAGTCTGCTCTGAAGTGGACATCAAATTATTTTACAATATCTCCCCAAACTATTTTCTTTCAAAAGGACTGCAGGTGCTTCAGCTTCACTCTGAAAACAGCTGTTCCCTAAACCAAGCTGCTCAAAATATTGTATTTTCTAAGAGGTCTCATCAAAAATTCAATGTGATCATAAATTGGTTTGAAAATTACATTCTTCATTTGATGTCCTTGGTGATACATGCAAATTTTGCATACGTGCAAATTTTCATCTAGGTCAATCATACTGGCAAAAACTAGATTAAATTTGTAGTGTTTGCTCAGTTATTCAAACTCAGAGTTTGGTCCAGTAATTTTATGTGACAAAATAAAAATTTAGCTACTCATATCTCTATACAGCATCATTGACATACTCCAGCTATTCTAGACAGTCATTAGTTTGGTCCAGGTGGTTTTGCATTGCTCTTTTCAAACCCAAAACATGGTGCCTGTAAAGACAATTCTGATACTCGTAGAGTAGTCAAAAGATGATTTTTTTTTATGAGGTTCTACCTGCTTTGTAGGAGGGTTTTTGTGCACTAATTTTTCACTTTTTAATCTAAATTCTGTTCCATGGTAATCTGTCATCAGCTGCTACTAAATGAGTCTTTTTCTCCAAACAGAGTCACAGACCCTGTAAAAGCTAAAGGCTGTTCCAGTCTCTCTGGATAGCTCTTTGCCTAGATCAAAGCAGCAATGTGTAGTTACCAAGTGGTTGGTTTTGGCACCTGCATTGGCATGGCTTTATGCTCTTGGCCATAGTCTACATATGCTATTTGCCCTCATGGCAATTTCACTCAGCCCGAGCAAGGTAGATTCATTAGCGATGAGCTGGAAAAGCAGTGTATAGACAGAGCCAAAACCATTGTTTAATGTTAGAACTCACCAAAGAAACACTGCGAATTTCTGCACCAAGTCAATGTGGTTATACCAATTCTCCTGCTTCTGATGGCAGTCTAGCATTTCTGGACATCTGACTGTCCAGATGGAGATGCTGGAAACATGGCTAGTCCTTATAAATTAACTATATGGCATATGTGCAATAGGACCAAGTGAAATGGAGCAGCGATGTGAGATGGATTAATAGATCCTACTGTTTGCAATTGTGGAAATGGCCTCCTGTTTGGTTTTATTATATTCAGGAAAATAAAATTTTACATCTCTGAATTTTTTTAAAAATACACTGAAAATTATAACTACGTAAAGTTTATTGAATTTTGGAGTAAAAGAATTGGTGAAGGTTGCACTTTCAGGGAACAATTTAACTCATCCTGAAGTAAGATAATTCAAGCATTTTCATTTATCATTGCTTTAGTCCAAAAGGCTGGCATGAAATGCCATTTTATCTGATACTGGTTATACAATCCCAAAGAAAAAAAACAGTTCACTCTTTTCTTTAAATCTGACTTTCTTTGACCATGTTTCCTACTTTAAATTTCATCTGTTTTGTGAAACCTATGAATCAAAGTTATTAACTCAAAAGCTTTCTACAAAATTAGGGAAAAATAAAAGCCAGGTGATACATAGCAAGTTAAGTCCACATCCAGATGAAAAGTATTCTCTGGCTGGAAATTACACATGCATAAGTAACGATTAGCATTGCATTATTAGCTCAGATAAATTTTTATATAGGATGATGTTTTAAACCAGCATTTTTGTCCTGATTTAATTTTCACAGTAAAACTTTTAAAACAAAAATTTTCTTTCTGAGTGTGTTTCAATCACCCTTTAAAATATATTTCACCAACTTATCCAAATTTTTAACTAAATCAGGAGAATAAAATACACTAAAACTATTTTCCTTGAATTTTGAGAAAATTTTACTCCGTTCTACATAGAAACATGACAATACATACTGTCTACAGATGTCTAGCCTCCTCTCTTGCAGCTGTAAGGTGTTTTGCCACAGACCTGCACATGGTTTGATTTGTGTTGGTGATCTTGAGAAAACAAACCGATTTGGCTTGATAAAACTAGAACAAACATGAGCGCTGACAGAGGCTGATAGCCAAATACAAACTGATTTACAGCTTATCACAAATACATTGCCAAAATGTTAGCTGCCAAGACACATAAATGGTGTTCCAAGCTCTGCTGATCAATTTTATGTCGGGCTGGGCCAGCTGTCTTAGTGAAACCCCCTGACTCTGTGCCGTGCCCAAATCATCACTGAGTGTTGACATTTTCGTTTGGACACATAAAGGCCATCAAAGCCTGGCAAAGTACTGTGAGTGAAACTATACAAGCAAACTAGCCAGCTTGGTGAGGAGGGTTGTAAACTGAAGGACTCATGGGATGGGATCAAAAATGGCCACGCTCACACCATTGCATCCCACTGGGGAATAATCCAGGCCAACCAGAGCAGTGACAAATGTTCCTCAGGTGCATCCCAGGATTAGAACAAGAAGGCAAACCATCTCAAGGGTGTGTATGGCTATGATGGTACCTCTTGCACCCCTCCAGGGAAACCTACATGCTTGAATACCTCTCCAAAATGCCTGTACACCAATGCATGCAGCATGTGGAATAAACAAGAAGAACTAGAGATCTGTGTGCATTTGCAGGGCCGTGATCTCATTGCAATTACAGAGACATGGTGGAATAGCTCACATGACAGGAATGCTGTCATAGATGGCTACATACTTTTTAGAGAAGACAGGTCAGCAAAACAAGGTGGTGAAGTTGCTCTTTATGTGAGTGCAACCGGAATGTATTGAACTCTGCCTAGAAGTGGATGAAAACTGAGTTGAGAGCTTATGGGTAAGAATTAAGGGACAGGCTAATATAGGTGGCATTGTTGTGAGCATTTACTAAAGGCTACCTGATCAGGAAGAGGAAGTCAGTGAGGCCTTCTACAAACAGCTGGAAGTAGCCTCACAATTGCAGGCCATGGTTCTCATGGGGGACTTCAACCACCCTCACATTTGTTGCAAAGACAAAACAGCTAGGCACACAAAGTCCAGGAAATTCCAGCAGAACACTGATTATAAGTTTTTGACAGAGGTCAGAGCCAATGAGAAGAGATGTGCTGCTGGACCTTGTACTAACAAACAAAGAAGGACTGCCTTGGTTGCAATGACCACGAGATGGCGGAGTTCAGGATTCGGCATGGAAGAAGCAAGGCAATAAGTAGGATTAGAACCTTGGACTTCAGGAAAGCTAACTTTAGCCACTTCAAAAACCTACTTAGAGGAATCTCTTCAGTTAGGGCTCTAGAAGGTAGGGGGGCTCAAGAGAGCTTAAATTCTAACACTAATGAATCCGTAACATGTTTTGAACATGAATCCTGTTCTTAGGTTTTATTGCCCTTGTACTGTATGTAATTAACGTTATACAAAGAGGTATTTCCCTGACCACTTCAATACTTAACATATGACACTTAAGACATCATGTAAAATAGAAATACCCAACATCCCTGCTCAGCAAAATCACCTTCAACTCAAGAAAGAAAATAGCTATGAAGCCATTTGAGTGGATGATGAAAATTTGTATCTCCTTTTCATCATTTGAAGAACATTGTGTATGATGAATCTATGATTAGAAATTGCCCACTGAGGTTCAGAGGAAACACTGAAGATGAACACTTACTTGCAGAAGTGTTTTGGTATCTGATCACTTAAGCTGTATAAACACAGGTCTGCTCAGACCTTTGATAGGTTAAAGGCCTAGATCAAAGAACAGACTTGAGGGACTGGGGCCATGCGTTCTTCATGAGTGAAACATGTCTTTAACTAACTTCAAGCTGATGCCTGTTCTAATTCCAAGAGTTTTTGTTGTTATGCTAAATGCGGTATGCGTTATGCCTCATTGTTACTGCAGGCACTTCATGAAATAGCATATCTTCTCACTACATCTTCCCTACCAAGTCAACAGGTGCATTGAATGGAAGCTAGCATGGATACCTCCTTTCAGCTTCCAGTGTGTTCATATCTCTTATTTATTACCTGCTATACTGCCTGTACTACCAAGCTGTGAGTTATTAGCCATTAATAACAGTATTATTTTGCAAATTATAAAACAATGTACAGACTTTTCATGCTTCATCTTCCATAATTCCTGTAATTATGCATAATAAATATTTTGAACTTTTTTTTTCTTGAGAAAAAAAAACAAAACAAAAAGCAAAACCATGTTCCTGGTGCTCTCATGCCAGCTGTGTGTATGGTATTCCTACCAGTTCCCTGAAACTGTTTGTTAGAATCACAGTTTCCACCTTGCTAAATGCTACCAGAGATGATAGGCTATGCACATAAAATACCCTAAGTGAGTTTTCTTAATCAGTTTTTTAGACTATCTTCCCACATCTGAATTAAAATATGCTTATTGTAAATAATAGCTCCCCTGCCATTTTCTGGGCAAAGCAGAGAGATTTAGAATTCAGTTCAATCAGAGTGGATATGAAATCTGCTTTTTAGAGGAGGTAGAATCACTCCAGATACTCCATGAATATCACCAATAAAAGGCCAGTGATGGTGCTTTTTTGCCAGCCTTCCAGTGACTAATCGGATAACAAAACACTACGGGCTGGGAGTTCTGTTTGTTTCAAGAGGGGAAATTCTTTTTTCACACAATGATCTCTTTTTAAATATCTTTATTTTTGTTTTTACTAACCCTCTATACTTATATATTCCATGCTGATTTTTAACTGATTTTCCACTGCATCCTAGAAGGTCTCCAGCAGAGATACTGAGTTAGTGGTTTAGGGAAGATCAACAACATCAAATGCTGGTGAGATATGCTTTAATTTTGTCCTGTTCTCAGTGACAAGTTGGCTACCCAAGGAAGCAGAAGTTTTGTGTGCTCCAGTAAGCCACTATGATTTAAAAACAAAAGTGCTATATATGGCAATGACACAACTGGTAGCTGACAGATATTGGGAAGTACAGTAAGAGGAAAGATAAAGTAGGATCCCTACATTCTGTTTGGAAAGACCCCCAAGAGGAAGCTGTAGGCAAGGCAATATATGTGAACAAACAACAATAAAATCAAGCCATTCACCTTATAGAATGGCTTTTACAAAACCTGATAAAATTTTCTCCAATATTCCATCACTAACTTAATAAAGTTTGTTTTTTAATGCATCATTTTTTAAAAGTGCAGATTTGCATGCAAATAAATTACAACAAGTCTAAAACTATGGCTGTAGATCAAGCCCCTTTTTAATTTTAGCAGACTGCAATTGCTTTCATGGAGTCACTTATTTCAAAATAAACATATATTATTATCTTCAAAGGGGAAAAGAAACACATGGGTGTATACATGTGCATAATAGAAATTTATTGGCCGACCTAAACCCTAAAATATTAATGAAATATCTCTTACCTTTAGCATGAGGTAAAATGTCTCAGGAATATTTAAACTGGCTCATGGGTAATGAGGAAATTCAGTCTATCTTGCAGCAACTTTCTACATGCTTCATGGAAATCACGCTGCAAAAAAAATGTATTCTAAAGCAATGATGTCTTAACATCAGATTACTCTCTATTAATTGCTTTTCTTATTAATATTACCAGTATTGAGATATACTTAAAATTGGGGTTTTTTTAGTTTTGGTTAAAAATTTAACACTGTCTTTCTGTCTTAAAGGTCAATATTCAACACTTTTTCCCTATTACTTAGTTTTAGAAGTTCACTTCAATAAAATCCTTGAAGTGTAGACTGGCCTTTTTCTTCTTTTTCACTTTTTCCCTGGAGGAAAGGAAAATACTTTTATTCTGTACTAAACTGTATTGGAAGTGGAGGTAAGAGGCACATCAATCAAGGTCACGTAGAGCAATGTTTCTCTGCTCATAGGTTCAATGAAATGTGTTTAAGTGACAGACACCCTCAGTGACCAACCCTTCTGAAGCGTCTAATCTTACACATACAACAATGTTCCTTGAGGTCTCTGACTCTTGTCTGTGCCTGAAGGTAGGAACTTCATAAGTGAAACTTTATTGATTCTATAATGTTTATCACCATTTGCTCAGGACCAAATTGAATCTGCATTTGTGTCCTGTATATGACGTGTCATATAATCGAGCTGCCTCACAGTGCCTTGACATGGTGCAATGTTAGAATTACAGTCTCACCCTCAGGTGGGTTGTACGTACCATTATTACTTTAAATGTTAATAATTGCAACTCTTGTTTATTGCCTGGAAATCAAAACCTGTTGGACACGGCTCTATGTGTTCAGTAATCACAGAATCATAGAATGGCTAGGATTGGAAGGG
>NW_010301586.1:0-5731 GCF_000700745.2 Antrostomus carolinensis
GCGAGCTAATGAGGTTCCACCGTACAATGAACTGCCAGATAATGAGAAACAGAATGCTCTGTTCACTGATGGGTCCTGTCGTATTGTAGGAAAACACTGAAAGTGGAAAGCTGCCGTGTGCAGTCCCACCCAACGAGTTGCTGAGGCTACCGATGGAAAAGGTGAATCAAGCCAGTTTGCAGAGGTAAAAGCCATCCAGCACCTGTACGTCTGCAAGACCTCGGAGTTTGGAAGATGCAAATGGAGTTTGTGATAAAGTACATGAAAACCGAGTAATGAAGTGAAAGAGAAACAATCAGCTGTTTAATCAGTGAATTCAGGGTTATCTGATGAGGGGTTCTCTCCAAACAAGAGGGTAGAGTTGCTTGCTCTGCAATTCAGTTCTAAGTGTTCACTAAGAGGGGAAATTTGCAATGTTCTTTTGCCCTTGAATATAGTTTGGTTGTTTTAAAATTGCGTTTTTATTTCCTGACTTTGAAATGTTTGTGTTACGCGAGTGACTTACAATTAGTAAACACGTGCATCCGTAACCCTTCATAAAGTTTTTTGATTAGGTCTTGGTTTGCTAGCCCAGTTTAGGTGAAGAGCTGAGTTCAGGGAGCCAAACTGTATCAGATTGTTGTGGGTTTGTTTTGTTGGATTGTTTTTTTTCTTTTCTTTGCCTCTGGTAGAGAATGAGTTATTTTTTGTTTAAATGTAATTATATTAAAAAAAAAAAATCATATTCTACCAGAGGCAAATAAAGGAGGAAGTTTGTAATACAGAACACTGGATGCAGTTAAAAGGTTGCTTCCTGTGCACCTTTCTCCTTTTTGCCTGTCTTTGAAGGGAAGTAGTTGTGAGAACACCAAGATAAGTTTCTGATAATCCAGCAAGAAACTGAAAATACACCACCTAGAGACAGCAGAGTTGGGAATGCTGGTTGGTTATGGCTGCTAGCGATAAACCTTATGGTTTTTTCTTCCTGTTCTAAGAGCTCTTGTCAAATTGCTGCTTGAAACTTCCCACCCTGCCCCCCCCAGCCAAGAACAGTATATAATGACATAGTTCAACATGGTACATGTAGCCCAAAATATGGAATAGGTTCAGCTGGGCTAGCATGATTTGTTCTTTATAACGTTGTCTATGGCAGAAAGAATTGCCAAATTCTGCTGTTACAGGGACACTGGTATGAGTAGACTTGAGACCTCAGAAACTGTTCTCTGTCTTTTCTAACTTAACTGCTCACCTGACTCATTTCAACATAACCCCGAGATGTGTCCTGATTATGGGCTTATTCTCATCAGATGATAATAATAAGATGAGCTCCTCAGATATTAACTGAACTAAAGGGAAGCATCAAGAAGTCCAAGAAATGTCTTGGAAAAACTACTGATAGATAGTGAAGCTGTTAAAACAAATAGTTCTTTTTGGTAATTGCACATAGATTTAATTGAAGAAGTAGATGTGCAGGTATGCTTCACTGTGTGGGTAATGCAGTAGATAAAATCTACTAGCAAAACTAGTGTTCTGATGGCTGTGCAGTGTGGCAGATGAAAATATGAATTCCTAGATGATGTATCTTAATGCAGAACATGGAGAACCTGTCTAGAGAGTAGGATTCCTGATTGTGAAGCTGTTCTGTTACAGCTCAATGTAATATGGTTTGTATCATCACCCAAAAGTTGAAAGTAGGGAGAACTTGCCAAATATCGAGAAGTATTTTAACAGAAGGCAACTTATCTTAAAAACCCTTTTTTTTTCTTTCTACAGTGAGATGAATTTAAAAAAAAATGTTAAAAAGTTGATACCTTTCCCTTACAAACTGTGATGGTGAAGGATAGTTTTTTGTGGTCAGTCCATCACAAATCTGTACCATTTCAGTTTGGTTTTACAAGTGTGACCTTCTGTAGCTTAGGAGCCTGTGTTTCCTTTACCTTTGTGTAATTTTGGATGTTATGGCAGCATTAGCTTCCTGCTGTTGACTGTCCTTGAGATGAGAAGCGTGGAACTGGATTTAAAACTTGATGATCTCCGGCTAACGACTAGCGTTTGGTCAGTCTTTGTCTTTGTGTGCATGCCTGGGGTTTCCAGGGAGCATGTAAAGGGAGGTCTGACAGGGTTGGTTGGGGTAAGAGTGAAGTCTGGACCTGCTCCAGTGGTCAGGAGAAGCAGGTGGAGATTTAACAGTCCAGCTTACCTGCAGTTACAGAGCACCTGTGCATTATTTAGCATGTGTGCAACGGTGAGTGCTTCCTTGGGAAGCGGTGTGGGTACACTGAGAGGGAGGAAGGGCAGTTTAATAGCAAGCAAATGAAAGGAATGGGATTAAATATGGCCCTAAATGAATGTTGTGTGCCTGCTTTTCCTTCTGCAATACTCAGGCCCATTCAGCCTTCTCCTGTGATTTCTGTGTACCAGTTGTATAACTTGGATCTCCTCCAGACCATGGTGAGAGATATCGTAGCAGTACCTGTAGGCGCATCAGAGCTGGCTTTCCTCTAGCTTGCTTGGGCTACTTGCCCAGGTCAGTAAACACAAGCTGGGCTTGGATGGCTGAGGCTGCTGCCCATAGTGGTACAACATCAGTGCTTTTTTTACTTTCACAGGTAATTCAGGCTTTCCCATAATGAAGATACTGGAGGTACTAGTTGAGTCATTAGCAGAATTTTAGGTAAAATTTTGACTTGCAGTGTTTGCATCCAAATCTGAAGCACCCGAAACATTCTCTTTTAACTCATTAGGAATAAGTATACCTCTTGTCAAATCCATCAAGCTTCACCTGCTTTCACATTATGTTTCGAGGTGAGTGACTGAAATGTCTTGGAATTCCAAGGCAAATGGTTTCATAAGGGTTATACAGACACAAAGGCTTCTGTGCTGATCTTGAGTGAGGTGAAGAGATGCAGCAGTTGTATTTCCTGAATGCTTTCTTGTTTTGGAAGGGCTCCAACATGTGCTGTTGAATCAAGATGTAGAAAGAAAGTCAACGCAGAGACTGTGTGTTCTCTATTCCCAGATGCTGGCACACTGGCAGCTCAATAGCTGAGTTGCTTGAAAGTGACACAAATCCCTGAAGAGTGTCAAGAGCAGATAGTTTGGAGGAGGGGGGGATGACACTTAGAAAGAGCTGGTGCCCAAACCTGTTGCTTCATCCAGTTGCTTTTTCAGGGAACCTACGCAAACAATTGAGATGGAGTTTGTAATTCAGAAGGTTGTCTTTGCAGATAGACGAGGCTGCTTCCTAAAGTATTTTCAGAAGGCTAGAACACAAGGAAAATGTCTAAGAATGTAACGTTGTGATAGTTCCACTGGGCTAGCCCTTGGCTAGCAGCCAACACAGCTGTTCACCCACTTCCACCACACCCCTAGGGGATAAGGGAGAGGATTGGGGAGCAAGGAAAAGGAGGCTTGTAGGTTGAGATAAGAACAGTTTAATAATAGAGAGAAAACTTAAAATACTACTAATATTAAAATAGTAGAGATAATGATAACAGTAACAAAATATGCAAGTGAATGACACCCAATGTTATTGCTCACCCCCCTCCTGACCGAGCCCGGCCCGTTCCCAGATCACGATCCCGGAGGAGCGACAATCCCAAACCGAAACCGCAATCCCGGGAGAGCCAGAGCCCGAGCCAAAGCCAGAGAGAGCAAGAGAGGAAGAGACCCTCACTAATATACTGGACACAACGTGATATGATATGGAATACTCCATTGGCATACCTAACTGTCAATTAAGTTTATTAATTTACATATTCTTCTCCCCCAAGATTTATTGTGCTTGTGGACTAACAGAACACAAAGTCCTTCACTTCCAGTGACAAAAATGTAAACATTGGTATGTTATCAGTGTCTCTCTCATAGCAAATCCCAGGCTGAAAGCAGAATGCAGCACAATTCTAGCTACTGGAAAAGGAACCCAGCTCTGTTTCAGCTAAAAACCAGGATAAATGTGACTGGCACTTGTTCAGTTTGAAACGCAGCTCTCTCTTGGAGAAAGTTGAGATACCAGTTCCAACTAAGGATTTGGGCACCTTGGAGAACTCAAACTGCAATGCCATGCCCTAGATGTCATTTGAATGAGATTGGCAGTTGAGAATGCTTTAAAGGAAGATGAGTAATTTTTTTGATCTGGCTTTTAGCTGTCCAGTTGTAGGCAATGTGGATGGTTTTGGTTTTTGGTTTTTTTTTCCCCTCCACCAGTATTCTAATTGCTATGTGGGCTGGCTGTGATAGATTGGATTTTTTTAAAAAATGATGATTTATTTATTTAACTTTCTTCAGGAGAATTTGCCAAGACCATGTTTTGAATCTGACTGTTTCTGTCACAGTGCCTCAGATGAGAAATTGGAAATTGAGTAGTGGGAGAACAGAAGATGCAGCTGTGGTGACATTGCAGGAGTTAGAAAGAAGCTAAAGGAGACCTAAGAGTTCCCCGCTCCAAGCCATGGGCTGAAATGCCCTACCAGCCTTTGACAGGAGATCTCTTCACCCAAGCCGGAAATGAGACAAAATGCCATCAGCACCCATCGGGTGGTGTGAAGCAGCAGGGGTTGGCCAAAGGCAAGTAATGCCATGCTTGACCATAGAGCTTGCTTGCCTGGCCTAGGGGTACAAGGGCGGAGCAGTGAATGCAAGAAGATGATGTGCCAGATGTTGCAGGTGAGGCTGTGGGAAGTCCATCACGTTTTGTTTTCAGTTCACCAGGACTTTCCCCTTGTGAACCTGTGTTGGCTCTGAGCAATGACTGCTTTGTCTCTCCAGTGTTTGTCGGTAACTCCCAGAATGACCTCCCTGACTTGACCCGTGAGGCACTGAAGTGAGACTGATAATTTGGAAACAAGAACTTCCTGGGGTTCGGTGCCTTTCTTCTGCTAATTTGACTCTGCTGGAAAAACTGCTCTGAAACTCTCATTGATGCTGTAGCCTTAAAAAGCCCCGAATGTAAGGCACCACTAAAGCAAGAAGGTGGGCACGGTAAGGGCAAGTTTCCAGAAAAAGCCTCCTTCTCAAAGGCAGAGACAGGAGGGGTCAGAGGAGTGCAGATGCAGTGGCCAAAGTGCCAAGAAGAGAGGCCGAAAGCACGTTTCTCCTTCTCTTGCTGTTTATTGTCCAGCCGTGAAGGTGCAGAAGCTGGGCCGCTGGCAGGGAGGCAGCCGGGCACTCCTGGGAAGCTGTAGGCTCCGTCTCACACAAAGGAGCCTGGGTGGCTGGGGTCCTGCCAGGTGATCCCTATGGCAGATGGACCCACCGCTGCCGCGGAGGATACTCCTTGAGATGGATCCACCTCCATGAGCTCCACAGTGTTTTCTGTTGTATCCACCTCCATAGGCTCAACATCATCCCTCAGTGGGCCATTGATGGGGGAAGTGGGCTTGATGGCGCCCGTGGCAAGAGGCGTGATGTCCCTCTTCCTCCGCTGGCTCTGCTTCCCCTTCCCAGGAGGTGTCTTTGTCCTCTGTGGTTGCAGGGAGGAACTGTGTGGCATCCCATGCCGAGGTGGGCAGCCAGCTGCCTGGCTGCTCTGACTCTTCTTCTTCCCGGGCATGCTTGGCGTGCAAGGGCCTGGAAGCTTGGCGCAGAGTGGGCCAGCTGCCAGGGCCCCGGCTTTTATAGGGCTGGTGCCATTGTGATGTCAGCGGTGACTGTGACTGATGCGTTTGGCCAAACAGGGTGGGTTTGGGCGTGGTGGGCCTGCTCACCATGTCAGCTCTCTCCGACAGCATGATGAGGCCTTCGAGCACCTGGG
>NW_010301587.1:0-17754 GCF_000700745.2 Antrostomus carolinensis
CCGTCTGTCCGTCCGCCGCCGCCGCGGCTCCGCGCCGCTTCTCAAACCACTAGTGCGTGTAGTAAAATCTCGATTTGCCGTGTGTTTCGGGATTAGTTCTCCTCATATTTTAGCTTTTTCTCCCCCTGCTGCCATTTCGGTCTGTCAGCCGACCCGAGTCAGAACGCTTCGGTCTCCTCTCAGCCTTTTGGGGAGAATGAAGCGTTTTGGTTGGTTTTTGTGTTAGTTTTTTTTCTTTGCTGCAGATATCCTGAAGACTTTCCAAACTGCATTTTTTGGCGTTGTAGAAATGCAAATCGTCTGCTCTTTTGTAAACCTTTCCATTGTCAGGCTGCTCTCTTTCAAAATAACACCGGAGCCTGGAATCGCCCGTGCTAAAATTAAGAATTTATAACTGTATGGAACAGATGTTTTCATAAACATTTGCTATAATTAATTTCAACTAGGGGATTGAAGGAACAAAGCAGTTTTTCCCTCTTCAAAACTTTATTGCTTTTTCCCCATACAGTGAACTCAGAAATCTTTGCTTTAATAATGTTAATGAAACAAATTTACTCTTCTGTTTGGTTTTCATTTGGTGAAAAAAGAAAGCTTAATTTGAACCAGATATCCACCTTTGGAACAATGGACAGATACCCTGAATTCCAAACATCGTGTATAAAGATTAAAATACAGAGCATAAGTAGGTGCTCATTTGTGAGACCACAACTCTGTGATGCCACTTGTCAGAGATTCCTACGTATTAGAATAAATTATATCCAGATCAGTTTGATTAATATCTATCTGTGGAGTAAATAGTATGAAGGCGTCTTATGTTTGAAGAGTTGTGAACCTTGGCGTTACAAAAAGCAAAGGAGTCTCGTGGCATTATATATAGTTTTTAATGCATAGTAAAACGCTTATTGTATGTTGATTACCCCTTTATACTCACAATAAAGGTCTGCAATCTGTTAAGCAATTTTTTTGTTTGTTTGTATTATACGAGGAATACATTTTGACTAAAATCATTCTTCCATATTTATATTGTCACTAGATTTTGGGAGATACTGCTTAAAATGTATATAGTTTAAGACCAGAATTTTGGTGTTATTGTGAAGAAGAAAAAATATGCAGGCATTATTGTTCTGTTTTCACTAGTTCCTGTATATCATATAAATACCATTTGAGAAAAAAAATGGTTTAAAGTTTTAAAATAAGAACAGCTTAATTGTTTTACACCTGAAAGAACCAGTGCAGCTGCAAGGATTTTTTGAGCAAACTAGAATTCCTGACTGATCTGTCATCTATAAAGTGTGCAAAGAAAAATAGGTAGCTGTCATTAAAATTACATTTCAGCTTTCAATAACCATTTAATGAGTAGCGTAATTATATAAGTATGGTACCTCAAGTACTTCACTCAATAATTAAAAATAATCTCATCTTTAAAGTGAAAGCACTATAATTATTATTTGACTTAACCAGGACCACTGTTATGATCTCCAGTGGCACCTCAGATTGTTAAAAGTGGTTTTGAAAGTATAAATTAAAATTGGATAAATCATTAAATTATTAAGCTTTTAATATGCTGAAAATGAATATAGCATGGAATTTGAAAGTCATGTTATAAGAATTGACAACCTTAGTGCACAAGCATATATTTGTGTTAAAATTTTCCTTGTCTCTAATTATAAAACACTGCATTAATGATTGAGTGTTTTATATCTACCTGAACTTAATTTTTCACAACTGTTAAATAAATTTGGGGTTTTAACAACATTTTAACCTTTGATGAGAATACAAAGAAAATATTACGCAGAGTGCAAACTCGTCCGCAAAGAAATCTCCCTCCATTTTGACACTTGTAAGCAGGGGAATGAATGCACAGTTTCATTTCCAAAGTGGGACCGCTTTTATCACAAATACCTAAACTGCCAGCCATAAAACCATTTCCTAGCTGACACAAGATTGATAAAACATTTATTATATATAAATAAACATGTGTGCCCACACATAGACATGCATATGTGTGTATGCATACATACAGAAATATGTATATAGGTAAAGATATTTTTTTCAGTATCAAAACAGACTTTCAAAAGAAAGAAAAAGAAGTTAATTATTTTTGAAAGTAGGAGTATATCCATAGAGTAAGGGGATGTCATTCAAGCTTCTTTACCCCTTCTCTGTAAGGAGTCCTGTGCTGAGTTTTTGCATTTCACAGAAAATAGCTGTTTTCAGAGAGATAATGAAGGAGACGCAGTGAGAAATGTCTGAGCCCTACACCGTTCTTCCTGTTGAGCACATGCTTAAGCTCAGAATGCTCATTGTGCCTGGTGCATACCCAGAGCGTCTTCCGTCTCTTGAACTGGGGCTCTGAAATGCTCTCCAGTTTCTTCTTATTGCCTTAAGTGGAAACTGTGCACTGCACCTTGAAAAAGCTCTTCTTTGAGAAGGGAATATACTATCAGTATAATAGGCTGTTAAAAAAAATACAAAAATAGTGTGCGTATTTGAGCTTCTTGTTGTTACAATTTCTACACGTGGCTTTCAGATAATCTTCAGAAAATGTTTGTGGCATTCTCCTTATTCTGCATTCATCTATTTTATGCTATATCCATAATCTCAAAGAAGAGAACGGTTACTGCAAGTGACGAGCCTGTGTGTTCTGAGTGAACAGTACCCTGGTAAATGTACAATTTCCTCTCCCATTCATCTCTGGAATCTAGAGAAGCCAGCATTTGAAATGTTCTTTTTTGTCTTTTTACTTTTTTTAGTAAAAGCATCAAGAAATTTGGATATTGTCATTGAAGAAGATGCGAGTAATCTATTTATTGTACTAGGAGTTCACCATGTCTTTCAAAAGGAGGAATAACTGGACCTTGCCTGAGAGGTGAACCAAGGCATCGATTCCTGCAGCTTGTTGTCATTAGTTAGTGAAGCACCTGTCCCATTTTTTCTCAAATATTGCTGACTATGAATGCTTACCAGGATTTGCTAGAAAGCCTTTCAGGTAGTGGTAGGTAAAATTTAGAGAATCTTCAAAGTCAATTAATATTTTGCACTTTGCTTTATCGTATTTACCACTTTCAAGGAAAGACATCTAAATAATCTTTCAAGATATTATAACAGAAGTACGTCTCTTAAAGGAGACGGAGCAAGAAAACTACCACAAAAATGTCAGCTCCACTAAATCCTATTTCTGAGAACTGAATGTACCTAGTCCTATGCAGTTTTGGTAGCTACTGCTAATGGTACGATGGAGCAGCAAAAGTGGCTCTCAAAAAATATCCCCAGCAATAACTTATATGAATATGAGAATTATTAACAGTGAGTGTCCAATTAAGAATGCTAAAGTATTGTAGTGGTCATTTAAATACAGGAGAGAGTGTGTCAGAATAAAGCAATCTACTCTTGGAGCAGTTTGTGAAGGCCAGCTACAGGGTGTCCTTTCAAACTCAGTGGATGTATGTCCTATCTTTTTCCATATCATATTGATATGGAATATCTTATTGGCATATCCAACTGTCAGTTCTGGGTTTTACTAACTACTGCACTTTTTTTTCTCACCGCCTCCCCTGCCTCCCTTTTGAGTCCTCTGCTCTTGCAAACTCCCCAAGCATAGTGTCCTTGTAGGTTATCAACATTGTTCTTGTAACAATCTCCACTGAAACCAAAACACAGTGCTTTCTAGCTACTAAGAAGAAAATTAACCCTATCTTAGCAAACACCAAGACAATATAACAGACCCGGGATGCCACCACATGTTCCTTGTGGGATCCTGATAAAAGAAAAACTTTTTTCACCAAGATTCTGATTTTCTGCGCAGAGTGCTGTTAACTCTTCAAGCAGGACAAAAGGTTCAGTTGAAAGATGATAAAGGCCTTGCATTTTTTGAGATGTTCTTAAACCTCATTCTTCAGAAAGGAAGATCATGTTGCCATTCTTGAAAAGAGCCCCAAAGGATATTTTTTAGCATCTGAACTTAGCACTGTGAATGAGATTTCTTTTTCAGTCTGACTAGTGTGATAGGTGAATGATTAGGAGTTGTCTAAGTATAAATAAAGTGCCGTAGTGCCTTCAGGACCCATTTTGGTGTGCTGTGTCCCTATAAGCAATTGCCCAATATCACTGCAGCTAGCCATATGGCTTTGAAAGAGACTGCACATAGTTCAGTCATTTCTGTGGATGCTCAGGATCAGATGTGGAGATGGGTAATATATGAAAAAGCGTATTACTTAAAATTGTCCCAATATGGGAGACTATTTTCCAAGATACATGAAAAAAAGGAACAGATGGTTATTAATAATGGGAGGGTCGTCTCCTGGATGAAATATCTGGTGTTTTTAATTTAGTTAAATTTAGTAAACAAAAAAGCAGATTGATTAAGTAGGATTTCCATTTTCAAAATAAATTGAGAGAGCTAATTAGCAAAATCAACTGGACTGACTGATTTTAGACTGAAATGTAGTAGAGGTTTGGGAGTTGTTTTGGACAAAGGTAGAAAAGTTAATAAAAAAATGCATTTCAAATTAGATGAGAAAAAAATACTTGGAAGGAAAGTTCAGTGCCAAAGCAAATGATTAAGTATTTTTTAAGGAATGTCTGGAGTAAGGAAAGATCCTGAAAGAAACAGAAAATCGGTTTGATCTGAAAAGAAGGTTATCTGTTGGATATCAGAAAATGCAGGGTTATAGTGACTACTAGCAAAAGTTAAGTTGAATTAGATGGTAAGAAAGGAATTTAAATTAACAAGAAAATATTACTTGATTATGTAAAGAAGCTTTCTGGGGAAGAAAACTAGAACCATTGTGCGAAGTGAGTGGACAAATGATATTAAATATAATCTGGGTATGGTCTAAACCTGGAAGCTTTAATTTTCAGTAAAAGTAAAATTTCAGGCAAAGGCCTGAAAATAAAAAAAAATAAAATAAAAGGGAGTATTGAGTAGATATTATAAATTAGCACATCCAATAAAAATCCAAGCATCTGACTTCCAGAGTAACTGTTTCAAGAATACTGACTGATACTGCTGCATGAAGCAATTTTTTAGTATTTTAGTTAAGGCTGATATCATATATTTGAAGGTGGAGAAATGTAGTACTTATACTTAGATTAAGAGAAAAAAAGTGAAAGCAAAGCTGCTATATAGGTTGACTATTACCTGTGCAAGGCTTTAGAAAAGTTTTTAAGGAAGACGTAAAAGAAAAGTGAGTGGCATAACTCTTAGTGTGGGTGTTTTGTTAAACAGGAGATTGTGCCCAACGAACCTGCTAGCCTTTCAAAATATACATTAAGGAAATACACTAAGTCTCTCTGGACCTCAGTAAACCATCTGATGTCGTGCTACAGGAGATGTTATAAAATAGAAAGGATGAGGATTGATGAAAAGGTGAGCTGTAGTAATTATAAAATGAATAGAGAAATGCAGATTTTAATGAAGGAATTATTTTTGTTGGAGTTTGTGATGGAACTGATCTTATCCAATATTTTCATTTGTTGTCTTGCCACAAAGTGAGAGACTGCACTGCACTGGACTTTTATGAAGAAGTAATATTAGAAGTTAGTATCCAATGCAAGCACAAATAAGAGTATTCGGGTAGGACTGGCCCTTTCTGAGGAAAAGAGGACTAGAAACAGCATGAGATTGAGTGTTCTTTGTATACTGTTCATTGTTCTATGTATACTAGCAAGAAATTTTACTGTACACTGCAAACTTCTTTTTGTATATGAAAATGGAGAGTAACCATGTAGGAGTGTTGGTTAAAGATGGCTGTGAAACTGCAGGATGATATGGTGTTTCTGTAGACTGTATCAGGTGAGGTTTTTTGATAGAGAAGAAACCCAGTATCCAAAGAATCAACTGATTAAACTTTTAGTATGCTGTCTACAGCTCCTGTCTCTTCTTTTCCACGTGTAAGAAGGACTGATTTAGACAAAACAGGGAATAAGGAGCCTCATTTAGGAAAAAGACTGGAAGAACTTGATTTCAGAAAACGGAACAGAGGACACAAAGGTTTGCAATGCTATCTGTAAATGGATTGAGGAAATACACAGGGACACAGAAGAATTATCCAGCTAAATAACAGGTTAGGCAAGAATAAATAGTATAAAACAGGATGTGAATAAATTTGCTTTGAAAAATAGATTATTCTTCTTGGCTTTTAACAGACCTTCAATAGAGGTAGTTATTAGAGAGAGGAATGTTTCCTTGTAATCCTTGGTTTCTGTGAATGTCGCTTCTATGTATAAACAGCCCACAGGATGTAAAACAAGATGTTTTCCAGACCTGTTACTTAGATAGTTTCAGAGAAGCTTTGAACTTGTGCTATGACAAAAAATTTCTGGTATCATACAGTCAACTCAAAATTTTTCACAAAACAGATGAACTTTTACATTCTTTGATTTGATTTTAGTAAAATCAAACTCATCTATTTATATGGTATATTTCTGTAACCTTATACTAGTAAAATTTTGATTAATATGTCGAGAAGGGCCTCAATCAAAACTTGAAGTGAAATTAAATCTCAGATTTTCAGAACATTCAGACTCCCAGTTGAACATGGAGGCAGTTGTCTCCCTTGCCAAATGTAAGATTTGGAAGATGTAACGATGCAGCTTGTCTATGTAACTTTTGTCGGAAACTGAAGTTACCAGATATGATAAAATCAGTTGCGATTCTCATTGATTCCATGTTATTTATTATCATGGTTTGTCTTATAACAAAGACGTTTTGTTTATTTTTATACTAGGAGGATCAAATGAAAATGGAAGCACACACCACACCTCAGATGCTGATGGAACATTTATTTCTTACAGGTTGGTAATTTTTTACATTTATTTTATAATTTTAAAAAAATTTGACTATAATAAGCAGCATAATCTATTTAAAACAAAAGAACAGGTCTGTGTATTTTAAGAGTATTTTACAATCTAAATTGCAACAGTCAGTAGACAAAAGGGTATGAAGATCTGAAAAGTTGTTTTCTGGATTATTATTTTTTTGCAAAAGCTGTTCAGCATACTTAATGGAAGTACAGGATGTTTGTAAGCCTAAGTATTTTTAAGTTCAGGTTTTGTTTTGTTTTGTTTTTTCTCCAAAGTACACAGTAAAGTAGAAGTGCTCACCTGAACTCACAGCAGCTAAACTAAATGTTGTTGAAATATTTAATTCACTAGTGATCATCTTTCTGATCTTCTCCAGAGTAACTAGATCTATGGACCACACAGAGCTCTATTTGCTCATTATTTCAGGTCAAAAACCAAAGCCAGGATTAAATTTTAGGTTTTCTGACAGGAAAATAATATTTCTATTCTGTTGGTAATAAACACAAGTTAAAGAAACTTGATGCTGAGCAACTTTTTGCAGCACTGTCACTGAGCTTGAGTCTTGCTTGGGTGCATACCAGAGGGTGTCTTCTACTTGAAAGTACAGAAAGGTAATCAGCAGATGTGTCGTTTCATCTTTCAGCCAGCAAAATACTGCCTCTGCTAGAAATGCTAAATCTTGGTCCTTGTGACTGGTAAATTAATAGTATAGATTTGTGCTAACCCAAATTAGCATCTGATTTTGATGCTTAAGTATGGTAAAATAAAACAAGTTTACCATGTGGTTGTTTTGGATTCATTTATTGAACTATGAGGGATGGCGTCTTTTTCATTTCTTGTTTGTAGACTACTGGAGTCTGTACTTCAAAGAGGTGTAGGCGGGCAGGCAGGAGGAACCTGCCTGTTTGCCTTGTCCTGGTTGCAGCCGGCTGGGTGGGGAATATCGCACCATCTTGCAGGCAGCGAGCTGTGTTGGGCAGGAGAAGCTGTCATGTGCGGGGTGGCAGGGAGGGACACAACACCTGCAGAACCTGTTGCAGGCTGGAGACTGAGAGATTGCTGAGGACAGCAGGGAGCAAACAGCCTGGTCTTGAAGATGTTGAAAAGAAAGACTTTTCGTAAGGACCTAGAGGGAACAGCAAAGACTTTGTTGCGATTCAAACACCGAGAGGAAGCTTCTGGACTGAGAGCAAGGTTGGAAGGGATGCAGTGGGACAGGGGAGGTTTGATTTACAAATCCTTCCACTTTTCTGTATTGTAGTAAGTCTGCTCTAATGAAACCTGCTTTGTGACATAAAACCCTTCAAGGGTAGTTGGCAGTTTCACTTTGAGAAAAGTATCTTAGCAGATCCATTTCGGGATTCTGCCTGACTTGATTTCTTGTCATATTTGTGTTCTCTAATGCATGCAACTTACTAAGTTAAAAGAAGGGCCCAAAAATACCACCCAGAATAATCTTCATGTTTTTTAGGTGAGAAGCATTTGTAGAAACAGAGACCATGAAGATGTCTCTGAAAAATAGGCAAGATAGAATTTAGCTAGATCAGCAAAAGGAAGGAGTTGAGAGCGCTCTCTGCCATTAATTCTGTTTATAACTGAAAGTCATTAAGTCCAGAGCCCCAGCTGTTGTACCTGCCAAGGTGAAACTTGAAGAAGAAGCCAGCTTCAGCTAGGCTCTGGTTCCATGAGAGTATAAGCTGTGGGGCTGGAATCCAACCCCTTCTTCCTACCCCTTCTTCACTCATCCACTGGCACTCATCTCTCAGTGAGCCAGTCCAGGGGGCTAAACTAGTCCAGCCTAAACCATAGTTAATCCTCAACCATCTTTAACGCTCCAGAAATAAGAGGAGGTGAAAGTTTGCCTTCATATCTCCATATTTCTTAATCCAAAGTGCATATAATGTGATGTTGGCTATGAGTTCCACTGAATAATAATCATATTCTGACAGAAAAGATTACAGCCCAACTTACAAAACTGAAGTTAATGAATATTTTTAAAGCAGTCCGGTATACTGCTGCCAGAGTATTATTGTTATAATTAGAAGCAAGATGATAAAGCAAGATGGTACCATATATATATAAAATAAAGCTCTGACTTTTAATAGTTGTCAAGCTAGCACTGTTATTACATAGCATTACAATGTTTAAGGTGTGAAATGAGTATTTTCTGCTCAGTGGCAAGTAACTCCCATGATATAATGAGACTGACTGTAAATCTGCTGGTTAGGTTGAATACTGTGTTGATAGTTACAGTTTTGTGCTGCATGTTAAGTAAAAACAAACAACTAGTACCTTATGAAAGACGAAAGTGAATCTTAAACTACCTTGAAAGGTAACAATGGTAAATGGTTGGTATTTCTTTAAGGACTCCTTAGAGGTTTGGACTTATTTTAGAGTACTGTCAATAAATATTGTTTCAGTAAGTTAGTAATTTTGTAAAACTAATAGATAGTGTTTCAATCTATTGTATTTTAAAAAGACTGGCTAGTGAATTTTTGCCCTAAAAGATCACAGTAGATGTCATGCTTGCAGAAGGCTATAATACATGCAAAATTCTACTGGAAATTTCGTAAAACTAATAGATAGTGTTTCAGTCTATTGTATTTAAAAAAGACTGGCTAGTGAATTTTATCACAGTAGATGTCATGCTTGTGGAAGACTATAATACATGCAAAATTCTACTGGAAATTTTTACTGAAACAGAAGCTCCTTTATGTTTTATCAGTAACAGTCTCTTTACAATTTATTTAGAAGCAGAGGCAACTCTAAATGTATATTTGACTGTGAATGTATTTTGCTATTAAAGTGCCCTTAAGAGCATAGTGTTTTTACCACAATAAAAAAAAACACAGAGCAGAGGTGTTACTTGATTCCAGTACTTTCTATTTTAAAGGACAATTTTACACTATCCTGTACAAGACTGACTGTGTGTATGTATAAATAAAGGATGTCAGATCATTATCCTTTGATATATTTATTGTGCTCCAGAACTATTTATATGATTTTATTTTTAATATGATGGTGTCACCTTAGAGTTTGTGGGTCTTGCTTATGTTGATCACGGCACAGATTTAGTGCTGCTTATGTTCAGATAGTGAGCATTTCCCTTTAGGTCATAAAGTTTGTAAGTAATATAAGTTAAAAGCAGATGTGACTGACACATATTTCTAAGTATTCTGTGAGTTTGTGAATTCATCCTGTCAGGCCACAGAGAATTTTCTGATGGAATTATTCTTTGTGTACTTTGGAAGAAGCTTTACTAATAAGAAATTATGCAGATTATTTCCCCAAACTATATAATCAAAATTTGAAGTTCACTATTAGAAAAATTTGAACAAGGATTTAGAAATACAGTAACTCTTGTCTTTAAAACATAAGAAACTTGAGGAAAATATTTGAGCTCCGCTCTACTGTATTATTTTACTGCTATGGTTAAAGGCTTTTCTGGATGTGTAAACTGGACAGACTTCACTGAAAGGAAAACAGGTGTGGGTCTCTAGTTTCAGTATCTGCAATGCAGTGCCACTGGAGAGTAGAAATACTGTCTTTCTCCTGCCTTCCCAAGGGCAGCTGACCTTCTCCTCGCCAAAGAGGTGAACCCCTTGCCAGCACATATGACTACAGACTATTACATTAATCTGTTTAGCCTCAGTACCAGCTGCTTGCATGTTTTTAATTATCTTATTAGATGGTATAACAGTGACCTATGAAATAAAATGAAGGTGAGTATTTTTTAACTTTATTTTACAGGCTATTTTTCTAAATATATTTTAATGACCTAATTATGACTTTTAGGGAGAGCCATTGATGCACACATTCAATTTGGCTGATATAATCTAACATCTCAAGGACACTTATTTTCTTCCAAGGTGGAGTCACACATTAATACTGCTTCTAATAAATATATAGCCTAAAAAAAACTTACTTTTCATACTTGTGTTGTTAACTTACTTTATGATTCAGAGACCCATGACTACTATGCTGGGTAATTTCTTAAGATCTCTGCACTTGTATATAAGTTTAATTTCTACCCCATGTATCAATATAAGGTTCTTTCCTTTCTGGCTTAAACTCCATGACAAGTGATGATTGCTCAAAGTTGTGGGTTATGTAGACAATGTATATTCCTCCTTCTGCTGATATTTCAAATAAGTGTAAGGTCTGGTATAAGAAAGACTTTTGTATTCCATTTTCTTCCCCTGAATTCTTACAGATTCTGCTTACCAGATGTTTTCTTTCTTGCTGCAAGAAGGCAATGTGGTCCTGCTGGCTGAGGCATGTTTCTTGTGTGCCAGCCAACAACCACAGGACTGATACTGAGCATACAGAAGAAAGACGGCAAGGGGTGCAAGCTGTTCCTCTCTGTTTCTACCACCTTCTGAAAGTGGATAGTAAAACTAGTTTGATTCCTCTTTAACCTATGGCTTTTCTTGGCAGCTGAGCCAGAAATGGCTGCATACCCTCTGTCCTTATATGTTAAAGGTAGTGCGAAGATATAGGCAACTAAATCCCTCCGCCATGTGGAAAACTCTTGTCTTAATCTGTTAGGAAACAGCACTTTCCCATCTACACAAACCTGTTGTCTTGTTCATACACAGGTGGTGTTTCTTTATTGTTTCACTTTTTAAGCCACCTCTGTGCAATTATAACCTATGTTTCCTAACTTTGTCCACTATGTGTCCACACAAAATCAGGAGCTGTAAAGAACAAGCTTGTTTCTATTGGATTTTTCAAATATTTTGAGATGCAAAAATTTGGGAATAGAAGGCAAAGCATTCTCTGCTCTGTGAAGAGAATTCTTAACACTTTCATCCTTCCTCTTTTTTCACGAGGAAATAGTAAAGCTGGCATCCATATTTGTTCTGTCTTACCTAGAACCATTTGCTAGACCCTGTCCAGGCTGATGCCATTTACATGCAAAGAGGCCTTTTCAGTACAAGTTATTTGTGTCTGAGAGCCTGTAAAGTCTCTCCTTGAATCTTGTGATTCTTCCAAAAGATTACATGCTTATAATCTTTCTCTGGATGTGATAGTCTGTGCTAGTATTCTCATTTTGTCCCTGTTTGTGAAGACATGAGCGAGTCCATTCTTGCAAATCCCATATTTCCAGCAAGAGGTGACTCTTTGCACTGATCACAGGTTTCCTCCAATGGCTTTTTTTCTCCAAATGTAAGAAGACCACTGTCACACCTACTGAGAGGTTTTTTACTGTCTTCTTCCTTCCACAACTGATCCACTCTACACTCCTTGCCTGCCGTCCTAAGGAATTTGTGAAGGATGTCATAAGACAAGGAAGAATAAGTTGTCATTAAGGAACCGAGCCCTATATGCAGTATAGTTTTTCTGAGATCCAAACATTTCAACAGATATAAATTATGGATTTTTTGAAATTTTCCTATGAGAATTATGTTGCTTTCTAAAGAGGTAGAAATGATAATACAGACCTGATTTCTCTTTGTATGCAGTGGGATCCCTTAGAAAACAGGGGAAAGCAAATTTAACAAATTTACTTAAAGCCTGAGATAAAGGATTGAGTACCAACACCTTTTATTGGCAGAATGCTTCTTGATGGATTGGTAGCAAAAAGGAAGAGAAAGAGAAGCCATGGAAAGGAGAATAGTAGTTTCTTTCTAACATCCATGGAAGGAAAGTGAAAGTTTTTGTTTACTCTTTATTTATTCTGTTGTACGTGAAAATTAGCATGTATATCACTGAGACCATATTCAGCTGGTGCTGTATTTTCCCTTACTAATATTTAAAGTGTTTTTCATTATGGATTTCCTTTACTTTTTCACTCTCAGTGATCTGAACTATCATGGCAATTAGGAGAGGTGACTGAGGACTGAAGGGAAGCAAATGTCACTCCTATCTTCAAGAAGGTTAAGAAGGAAGACCCAGGGAACTAGGCCAGTCAGCTTCACCTTGGTCCCTGGGAAGCTGATAAAGCAACTAATCCTGGGAACCGTTTCCAGGGACATGAAGGACAAGAAGGTTCATTAGCAGTAGTCAGCATGAATGAACCAAGAGGAAGTCATACTTGACCAATTTGATAACCTTCTATGATTAAATGACTGCCCTGGTAGATGAGGGGAGAGCAGCGGATGTTGTCTACCCGGACTTCAGGAAGGCTTTTGAGACTGTCTGCCACAAGATCCTCATAGACAAGCTGTTGATGCATGGGCTGGACAGGCACAGTGAAGTGGGCTGAAAACTGGCTCAGAGTGTTGTGATCAGTGGCACAAAGTCAAGGCAGCTGGTAACTAGCAGAGTACCCCAGGTGTCCATACTAGGTGCAGTCATGTTTAACATTTTCATTAATGATTTTCATGATGGAGCAGAGTGTATCCTTAGCAAGTCTGCAGGTGACACAAAACTGAGAGAGGTGGCTTATATATCAGGTGATTGTGCTGCCATCCAGAGAGATGGTATCCAGTGGTGCCCAGTTACAGGACCAAAGGCAATGGGCACAAAATGAAACACGTGAGGTTCTGAACATCAGGAAGCAGCTTTTTACTGTGAGGGTGACTGGGCACTGGTGCAGGTTGCCCAGGAAGGTTGTGGCATCCCCCTCCTTGGAGGCATTCAGAAACCATCTGGACATGGTCCTGGGTAACTGCCTGTAGGTGATGGTACCTGAGCAGGCGTATTGGACCAGGTGACCTTCAGGTGTCTCTTCCAACCTCAATGATTCTGTGATTCTGTAAACTTTATTATTCAAAACCCTAAAAATTGAATTAGTTTGTTCTAAATCAGAAGGAGGAGACATCTGTGGCAGGAGCAGAAGAAAGAAGGTCTGTATGAGTGAAGAACATGAATTTCTAAGCAAAAATTCTGTGCTAAGCTAAATAGCATAAGCAGTGTATCATATGAGGTCAGAAATAACAGATTGGAAAAATTTCAGAAGTATTTTGTTCTTTCTTTTTTTTTTTTTAAATGAAGATTTTCCTTTCTTGTAAGCACTGTTAATCCATTAGTAAACTTCATAGAAAAAAAAAAAAAAGGAACCCAAAAGATTTGCTCTTCTGATTTTCATTTTGACCCCAAAATCTTTCACAATTCCTCTTTCTAACACAAAATCTAGTAATAATGAACTTCAAATATTTATTAAAAGTTCTGAAGGTCATTGGCTCTGAGAAGTGCAATGAACTTGATCATTGTCATTCGTGTAAAATTCAGAACCTGCATCATCTTTGCAGGAACATGACTAACCCTGACATGTGAATGGCATTGTATTTTTCTTTATGCTAAGGTACACTTTTTAAGACCTTAATCATGCTGGTATTAGCTTCTAGTCCATGAGATGCACAGTGACATAAAAGCAAGAACATCTGCCACAGAACTGGGAGTGAGCTGTTGGCTGAGTTTAGCAGCAAGGGAGCCTGGAGAGGATCAGTTCTTTGCTGAGTACTACCTCAGTGCTCCCTCTAGCTCAATGGGATTTTAAATGGACGAGTTCTGTACTACACCTTATAACAGAACTGCTGAAGGTTAAACCAGATATCTTGGTTTTCCTACATGCTGCTCAAAATACATCTGATGAGTGATTTCATTTTACTTAAAAAAAACACAAAAAAACCCCACCACGATGACTTAAAAATATATGTAAAACTTGAATGCAAGATGCCAGGTTTGAGGAATTACAGTTTTTAATCCAAAGAAGCTTGAAGACAAAAGCTTTCTCAAAATAATGTAAAATTGAAATCAATCTAAAGAGCAAAGACTTTTAGGAGACTTTTAGTAAGTCTACATGGTTTTTAATGATGGTAATAAAACCTAGTCAGTTCAGGAGATTAAAATTATATCATTAAATCACTTTCTCATTTTCTTATATCACTGCATGCAAAATGAGTGGATTTACAAAGTAAAGATGGAATTAACAATATTAACTAGAATTTTGCATTTGTCACCCTACACATCATAAAATCATCATGAGTTTTTGAATTGCGTGGGCATTGTTAAATAGTGTCATGACTATGCCAGTCCTAGACCTGCTCTAGCTAGTCAGGTGTCAGTAAGCAGAAACATTTTGGCATTTTGGGGCATATTCCTGAAAAAGCTATCTTCCTTCTCCCTGTTAAATCCATTTTTTAGTTTGATGATTTAGAGAGCTGTAGTTTTTAACTTCTGTTACAAGAAGCTCTTAACTTTCCTTTCTCTTAAAGAATAAGTGTCTGTTCATATAACAAGGCTGCATGCATGTGAACACACAAAATTCTCAGAGCTCTGGTCAGCTGTGGGTGTGAAGTAGCAGAAGGGTAAAATAGCAGAAGGGAACTCTAATCAGGAGAACTAGAAAGTAAATGTTCTACATGTACCTGCAATGGATTTCAAAGGTATTGGGGGGATTTAAACTAGAAAGCCTTGGCTCTGCAACTGACAAATTATTTGCAATACAAAAATAAAAATAATTTAACTTAATATCTACATTTTACTTTGCCATTCTGTAAATGTGTGCATAAAGTAATAAGTAGAGGAGAATGAGCTGATGAAATTTAGACTTTGAAATGGCTGTAGCAAGAATTCTTCTACAAAAGCTGAACAATTACAGGGTTAGAAATGAAGTGCTGTCCCAGGGCCAAACCTGACTCTTTGGCTGAGAACCACCAAGGCGAAGTGGACAATTTGGACTATGGAGAAAGTTATCTCAGAGTCCTGCCTCAGATCCAGTGCTGTTAGGAGAGGTGCTGGCAAAGCGTCCTGTGGCCAGTGCAGCTTTATTGCGTTTCCCTGAACTGCGCTACACACAGCAGTAGCTTAAAGAGCGTAGCTAGCTAGTAACCTGAAGTTTTTGCTGGAATGTTTATGTTAAGAAAGTGATTTTACTTTTCTTCACACAAACCTTTTTAACTGTATGTCAGCCAAAAAAAAACTGAACTCTGGAAAAATATGGCCTTGGAATGTTGAGCCTCCCAGCAGTGCAGCCATGTTCACACTTTGATGGCTGTTACCTCTGCCTCGTATCCTCAGGCCGGAGTTTGAGAAACAGAGGAAAAGACATATAATACAAACTATGCATGTTTCTTGGATTTATGCAGTATGTTTGAAAAGAACTGTTGCCTCTATTTAAATATAGATACTACCTTCACTTATTGATGTTCCTATCAATGAAGACCTCGTATTGCAAAACATATGATACAGTAACGAGAATTTGGGTTTTTTTCTGACGGCCTGTTCAATAGCCTGTTGGATGCCTCTGGGGAGCCAAGTTTGGGTCTTAACATTTTAAAAAGCACATTCTGAAGATTAGCAAAAAACAGTATGAAAAAGTGAACTTGGCTTTTCTGGGAGCACACACAGCATTTTGGTTTAGATTATTTTGCCAATACTAGCAGCACTGCTCAAGAGTTTCCTTTGGATCTCTATGAGACTATCCATTTTATCCTTCAGTATTGGTCTAGAGGGTGGAATAAGCTTGAGATTTAGATTGAATTCTCAAATATGTATGGAAATATTCACACCTTTCAATAGTATTGCAGTATTCTTTTATGAACTGAGAAATATTCTTGGTTATCTAAATGTTGTTGTAAATATTAAATTGGTCGTGTTTCGTCATGGACACAAAAAAAGAGATTTCAAAACATGGCATAAAATATTTTTAAAATGCATGAGACAAAATAACTATACACACTAAGGACCTGACAGATACTGGTTTCTTTGTTATCCACAGCTTCAGCTGAAAGCAAAGTAGTTATGGACAGTAATATTTACCTAGTAGGTCTTAGTCCCTCTAGTCCCAGAACTGAATCTTTGCCTTTTTTCAGTGACAGAGATCATAGTTTGATGTGATTATTCACATTTTTACATTTTTGTGGGTCATAGCATCTTCCACAGAGCTTTGATGTTGTCTGAACATCGTAGCACAAAAATGCTTCTTACACTATCTTTAAACTTTGTAAGGATTTGCATTTCTGTACATCAGCAGCTTTATCCTCTGAATCAGTAAATGCAGAAGTTAACTAGTGGTGATTATTGTCCGTGCTGTACCACTCTCCCTCAATTATATTTCTTCCTCTTCTGAACAGAGTATTTATTTTGTAATGAGCTTAGTTGGGCTACCGTTGCATTCTTCTGCGTATCTGTGCTCAGTGCCTGGGTTTCACCATTATGCTGCAGATCGAAATTTAGCAGCAGAGCCAGAGGCTGATGTTTCACTACTGGCTATCAGTGGAAGAAAGTCTTTGCTCCCTCTCCCCAACACTACCACAGCTCACTGTTGCCTCAGTAAAACTCTGGGAACTGCTATTTGAATTCCAGAATTTTTTTCCAGGTGTCTTGTTACATTATTGATGTCACTCATTCTTAAAGAGTTTATAGTTGCTTTTTCCTCTGCCATAGTGGCATTCCAGTGTCTTTTACTAAGTTGCTAGAGCTCAGGGATTGAAATACCTTTTCAAAAATGGTATTTAAGTGCATGTAAAATTTTATTTAGTCTTTTTGATGTAAATCAGAGAGTGCACTGTCAGCAAGTTTGCTGATGACACAAAATTGGGAGGAGTGGCTGACACACCAGAAGGCTTTGCTACCATTCAGAGAGACCTGGACAGGCTGGACAGTTGGGCACGGAAAAATTTCATGAAGTACAACAAGGGCAAGTGTAGAGTCTTGCATCTGGGCAGGAACAACCCCAGGTTCCAGTATAAGTTGGGGAATAACCTCTTAGAGAGCAGCGTAGGGGAAAGGGATCTGGGAGTCCTGGTGGATAGCAGGATGACCATGAGCCAGCACTGTGCCCTTGCGGCCAGGAAGGCCAGTGGCATCCTGGGGTGCATTAGAAGGGGTGTGGTTAGTAGGTCGAGAGAGGTTCTCCTCCGCCTCTACTCTGCCCTGGTGAGGCCGCATCTGGACTATTGTGTCCAGTTCTGGGCCCCACAGTTCAAGAAGGACAGGGAACTGCTTGAGAGAGTCCAGCGCAGAGCCACCAAGATGATTATGGGAGTGGAGCATCTCCCT
>NW_010301587.1:17949-28288 GCF_000700745.2 Antrostomus carolinensis
CTCTTTACAGTGAGGGTGACAGAGCCCTGGGACAGGCTGCCCAGGGAGGTTGTGGAGTCTCCTTCTCTGGAGACATTCAAAACCCCCCTGGACGCCTTCCTGTATGATCTCATTTAGGTTCCTGCTCCGGCAGGGGGATTGGGCTAGGTGATCTTTTGAGGTCCCTTCCAATCCCTACCATTCTGTGATTATGTGAAATCCTGCTCACTGTGCTCCCTTCCTTACAGCACGTCAACAGAGAGAGACATTTCTTTTCCAAGCCTTTGGACTTTTTTCTCTGAAAATCTAATGTTTGTCTTAACAATCATCAGATCCACAAGACATGTCCTGTTGGAAAGAAAGAGAATAAGTATGCTTATATGTGGTTTGCTAGGAGATCAACCTCATTCCTTATACGCAAGGAAGTGTGTGTATTAGAGGAGACCCCAGTATAACATTCTTTTGCAGACAGATTCAGATGCTTGGAGTTATGACATAAATGCATGTTTCAAAAAATGGAAAGGAACAGATAAGAACTAAGAACAGACCTTGCAGAAAGAATCTGCAACCTTCATCCCTTCCATTGATTTGCTTGCTTTTTCATTCATACATGTTGAACACTTTTCCCACTTCTAAGTAATGCAACTGTCCCTAACTAATGCCAATAATTATTTTACATTGGACAGTTACTGCATAGATACAGCATGTGAAATTAAGTTTATTAAAGAAACATTAATCCAATTACTTTTTCCTCATGCAGACCTTATATTATGAAGACTTTACAATATATACACGAGTACATTACACAGGATATTTAAATAAGAAAATTAAATGAAAAATATGTGCAAAATAACCAAAAACATTAACATTGGTATTTGCCTTTATTTTAACTGGACAACCTGAAGGTGTTATTAGCACATGATTATGCATATAATTTTCTAGTTTGATTAAAAACAATTGCATGTGCTTATTCATAGTTTTAAGTGTTTCCAATTATCTCTTGAAGTCTTTCACTTCAATGAAGCAAATAAGATACGTGGTAGACTTGAGTCTATAATAATAGCAAATAGGTGTTAGACTTGAGTTCTAGTCTTCATTGCTCATTTCACTTTGACCAATGAGTTTTCTGTGAGCTTGGGTTAACAAGGCTCATAGATATTAGTTTATAAAGTAGGGCTATATAATTTTAAAAATTATCCTTTTGGAATTGATAGCTTGTATTACACAGTGTTACCATTATTGAAACAGTCTCTGGAATTGTAAGGCTTAATGTATTAGCCTTCATTCAAAATATTTGAGTAATTAATTAATTAATTAATTTGAGGATTTTAGATCTCATTCAGCTCTACTAAAACTGAAGCAGATTCCATCTTGTAAGTCTATTTTTTAGACCAAGAGGGGACGCAGAGGAGATATGATCTTGCCAAATTGCTTTTGGCTGGTTTAAATGTAATTTTGTTCAAAAGATTTTTGGAATTGCATTACAAATTTAAAAAAAAAAAAAAACCAAGGCATAGTATCTGTACCAATACAATTTAAGAAGTGTTGAAATTACTTTCTTACTGTGTAGCAATCACTCCCAGCAGTTGGTGAAAAAAATAACCTGAGGAGTTTCTTTTCTCTCTGTTCTTCCTATTCACAGTTACCCTGGTTGAAACCTTTTGCTAACTCAGCTGACATACTGGCATTTTCAAAGACGTGGGAATGTCATCCGCTTGCACAACAATGTGAATAGCTTCAGAGGCTGACCTGTTGTGTGCACAGGGGAATGTGTCACTCTTGAAGCATCACTACCTTAGGGAGGCAGCTTGGCAGTATTTATAATGGCCAATGATGCTCCAGAATTTACAATAGGAAATGAAGAATATTATACATGATAGAAACAGGAGGGTTGTTTAGATAGGCATAATGTACTGTAGTTACTGAAGTATAAATGACTGTGAAAGAAAGGGCCAGATTTTTCTCAAGCTGTGTCTGCTGTATACCATACGTTGTATTTAAAGGAGACAGATTCATGGTAAACAATCATCGGCAGATTACTGCAGAAGGTGAAGATGTGTGGGAGACAGGGAGCCAGTGAAATGACCAGGTAGTCTTTCTGACTTGGAGGATGGGGGATGTGGCAGGAAGGAAGGAAGCTGCCCCACCTCATTGGAGTTACTTGCTGCTATTTTGGACGCTTGTGATTTTTGACAGAAGCTGAAAGCAGCCCTAGCCCCTGCCAGCTAACACCACTTTAGTCTTTGTCCTTATCTGGAGTACTGTCGCTTTTTAAAGCAGTTAGTGATCAAGGCCCAGAAGTAAACACCTGTTTTTTAGGAACGACCCTAGCTGAAAGGTGCTGCACTCACCAACACAATGCTTCTGGTCTTGGCGTCGATTGTAAGTTCACTCCTGTCCCAGAGGAACAGGCCCGTCGTTTCCTGGCTTGCCAAGTCCATTCCCCAGCTACTCCCAGCAACTGTGTCGTAGAATTCTGTTCTGAAACTGAACAACTTTAGTCTTAAACAAGGTTTGAAAAAAGTCACCCTCACAACTTAGCTTAAAAGGCTGAAAACTGTCTAACTCTAGCTTGCACGTATTTAGGGTAGTTTGCAAAAACAGAGTTTGTTGGTATTTAGTATAAACCCACTCTGTGACCCTCCTTAGTGAAGGAAATCTTTTGAGAATTTACCCTGGAGTCACAATAGCAGTTTCCCTCTTTCTGGTTTCATTTGGTCTCCCACGGAGAAGTAATAGTCTCCCGTGTGACAGTGGGAGAGGGATATGTTCACCTTAAGGACATGCATTGAAAATAAATCTGAAACACATTTCCTTGCACATAACCCAGCTCCTTACACTGAAATTACCCTTTGGATTTTAGAGTGGTTGCAGAAATCTGTGAGCAAGTCTTGGGCTACCAAGACCATCAAATGGCTTATTCTGTTCTTGAGATTCATTTCAGTAGAAGGTGCAGGAAATATAGATTTAATTCTTTTATTCAAACTCAGTAGATGGTTTGGGACAATTAATTTCCAATTGTTTCCCAGTAGAGCAGATTTACTTGTATATTAATGAGGCACAGGTGTTAGGCCCCTGGTGCCTGCATGCCTGGGAGGCATATTTAGGTTGTTTATCTAGTCAGCCATAGGTACTGCAAGGTACTCAAGCTTGCCTTTAACAGTTTATACAGTGAGGCTTTTTAATTTTTTGATGTTTTTTTTAAATTTGCTAGCACCTGTTAAAATTTTAAAACTGATCATGTAGAAAGAAGTAGGAGTGATTTCAATAGTAAATAGCCCTAAATGTTAAAGAAAGTCATCTTCTATTATGCTTAACTGCCCAGCTTGACATTAAGAGGAAAAGAAGGTTCATTTAAGCAAATATGTCATGTGAGGAGCTAATACAGTCAACAGTATACTTTTCTCTTGCATATTTTTGGAATAGGTACTTCTTTGTCTACAGCTGAAACATGAATGTGCTTATATTAATATTCATTTTTCTTGTTTATTCACTGAACTGCAGTACCAACATTTTAGAGGAAATGGAATAGCCTCCATAGACATTATGAATTTCAGTAGCTGGCATAATTATAGCGATCTACATATTCATTAAATCCAAAGAAGAAATGTGTCCAAAAAGACAGCCATGCGTTTAGAAATGGTACACAACTAAATATATACATTTAAAAAGTTCCTTTCTTCTGCTTATCCAAAATTGTACAGTGTCATATAGTCCTTAAATCAGCTAAGATTTTTTTTGTTCTTTAAATGTTCATTCCTTTTGCTTTTGCACGCAGTAAAGAATGGGAAGAACTATTTGTAAACAACAATTACTTGGCAACTATACGACTGAAGGGGATTAATGGGCAGCTGAGAAGCAGCAGGTTCCGTAGTGTTTGCTGGAAGGTAAGAAGAGAAAATATTTATTTACAGTTTGTGGTTGCAATATATCAACACATTACCTGATGCGCTGGAAGATTATTGATGCAAAGAATCATGAATTTTCCAGGAGACTTCATCCCAATGTTTTCCTACTCATTTTTATAATTCATAGGACATTTGCTAATCATATTGAGTTGCCTTAAAGCTGAATTACGGGTGATAGCAAAAGATTCCTAGGAAAGAATCTCTTTGTGCTGGGTGGTGTGTTTAAAATTGAGTGCTACACAGCCATCTCTCTTCTCAGTCTTTGTGCAGTGAAGTCATGCACTGGAAATATAAAGGAAGTTTGTCTCCCAATTTATGTTTTGTGGAACTTGGGACTCCTTTAAAATCAGTCTGATGCTTCTGCTAGCAGCTTTTCCCAGTGAATTGAGAAAATGAAAACCAACCCATCCTGTAACAACTGGATAGAGAGGGAAGCCACGTCTTCCAATCTTAAAACACAACAGGTCCTCAGTGGTCTCTTAATGTGTTTTTTAAAAGTTACAGAGGAAGGAAGAGAGAAGGAAAGCAAAGTAATACCAAGATGCTATAGGAGGCCCAAAAGAATTTTGTTGCACTGACATCAGGTCGTCTATTCTCCACCAACTTTGATAGTAGAGAATGTTTTCCCTGGTAGAGTTGCTATATGTTAACACTTACAATTTAAATTACCTCACTTGGAATTTCTCAAACTTCACTTCGATACAAAGACCTATAGAAAGAAAATGAAAATAGTCTTTGTATATGAATGAAAGAAATATGAAAACTGAAGTTTGAAATTTGAAATGTGTGTAGCATTGAACAACTTTAAAATTAATTAAAATATTTTCCTCAGGAGGCCAGATGAATATATGCCACAAGTTTTGCTTTGCTAGTCTGCGTTTTGTTGAACCTCTAATTTAGGAGACCGTATCTCAAAACCCTGAACTGACAAAAGCATGAAGTCTATCACTGTCCACTAATTGAATCCAGGAGTGGTTTTATTTTAGAAGTAAGGCTGGTTTTATTTGCATGTTGTGGTATGGGTTAGGGCTCTGTTTTAGACTGCCTGTTTTTAAAGGTATTATCAATATTTTTGTTAAATTCTGAAATATTTAAGTATTTTTAATAATTTGGTGATTTTTTTGTTTGTCGGCATTTAGTGTTTCATAACACTTTAGAATGTGCAAATAAAAACATATACAAAGCAAGAAAATACGATAGTTTTTTCCTTATTTTATATGCAGTTAAACAGTATTTTCCAATATATGTTTCTTTCTAAGCCTTGTTAAACGGAATTGAGAGAACTGAGATGTAGGCATTCTCAAGGACTTTTGGCAAAATTGTCTCTTTTGACTGTCAGAATTCTAGAACATGTTACTTTTCTATAGACTAAGATTTTCCCTTTCCACATGCCTTAGGCAGAGTATATCTCTGAGTGCATAGTTTCTGCTCTTCCTTCATGTTTGGTTCTAAGCATTAGCTCACCAGTGTAATGTAAATAGCTTAAAGTTTTGTATATTCATTTTCATCTCTTCTTTGCATTTTGTTTCTGTCTTGGAAGTCTCAGTCAACTTTACTGACATTGTGACAGTTGTGACAAAGCTTGAGTTTGTGGCTTCAGGTCTTTTTAATGCTTTATTTCCTACCATAGAACTGTTAGCTTCCAGCTTCTTATTTATTGGCTGGAAAGTACTAAAGCCAGGAGTATTTTACAGGTTTTTGCTTTCTTCTCTTCACGTGTTGAGTACGTGGTCCTTCTTTCTGAGATGGTTTATGCTGTCTGGTAGGATTTAGGTGAAAACTATGTTAAATTGATTAAACTTAATGGATTTGTTTTGTTTTTTTGATAGTTATTTCTGGAGGTTCTACCCCAAGACAGAAGTCAGTGGATTAAAACCACTTCAGACCTAAGAACTTCTTACAGTAAGATCAAAGAAATTGTAAGTTGGTACACAAGAGGTTCTCCACTTTCATGCATCAACATAGGTATTTATACTTACAATATAACAAAAGAGGATTTGATTTTTTTCTGTTTTTACCCAGCACATTACAAACCCTCGGAAAGCAGGACAGCAAGATCTGATAATCAACAACCCACTCTCTCAGGATGAAGGGGTAAGTTGACACTCAGTTCTGTCAACATATGTGCTACTAAAATTCTCATCATCATCATACTGACACAAGTGAGTTCTCACTGAAGAAGGAAAAATGGCAGTGCTAAAATCTCCCTCCTAAATTTCCAGACTTACTTGTCTTAACAGTGGTTCACAGGCTCTGCTGAACAACCAGAAATGCTCATTTCCAGGTTAATATTCTGATTTTTCAGGGCTTATCACAGGGAACACTGTGATGAACAAAAAATCGGTGCTGGACTACAAGTCAAATTTCACAGCATGTCCTTTCTTTGACTGATAGACTTTTTATTGCTATGTGTTTTCATTTTGTACAAAAAAATGGCTCTAATTGAAGGAGTGTTTTATGAGACAATACGAAGGGAACACTGTTAACAGCAAATACTGAAGAACCCTTCTCTGGAAGAATGTTCAGCCTCGAAAGGTTTTTTCCAGCAAAAATAGAGTTGTTGTATGTCTGAGTTGTGTACGTGCTGAGTTAATGTCTAAAGCACCAGGCTGCAAGATATACGTTTCTTCCAAGGTTTTTTATTCTTTTTCTTTATACAGTTAAAAGAAACAGAAGTTACTTTTCTAATTGGAAAGCAGCTAGGTGCAAAAGGACAGATCCAGATTTCAAAGAAATACTGAAAATGTAGTAAAAGGATTTGGCCTGACTGTCATTAAGTGCAGAGCATCCAGCTTTCAGTGAAATTAATGGGACCTTATGTAGCTTCGTATTTTTGAAGTCATGACACTTTGATAAGGGTTTATGTGTAGATTTGGGAGCTTAATTTTAGGCTTTTTTTATGCTGAATTTTATTATATCTGAAAAGTTCTTGGGTAGTTATAGCACATATCTTTAGGGTTCTCCATTAATTATGTTACCATTTCTGAAAATTCTTTTTTATCACATTTTCAAATAATTTAATACCATGAAAAGAATTTGTTTGGATGCATTTAAGAGATTGACACATGGAAAGACTGTCACAAGTATTTTTGGTGGTACTGCTTGTGTTTCCATTTTGTTCACAAAAATGGAAGTCCATATCTTGTTTATATTTAGTGTGATATTCTGCTTCATATTTAACATAGAAGGAGAGATAGGTTTGCTTGTGGAAACATGGAAGTATTGACCATAGGAACATTGGTGGCTCTGCAGCTGGTGTGACTGTGCAGGCCGTCAAAGAATTCTTGCATCCAGGTGGACAGAAAGTTGTGTCAAATGTAAAAGATTTAAAGTGATTCTGCTGTAGTTTGTGATTATACACAGTGGCACAACCTTCTTTCTGCCTATGATGACTTTAGGAGATAGAAGACAAAGGTTAACGTGCCAGAGTATGTGGCAAGGGATTAATCTGTAAAACAAAGCCAAGGGCCACACTGGGCATGGGAATGAAGAGCGAAGTGCCTCTGACCCTCTGCAGTGAATTCCTGGTTTACCCTTTCAGTGTCCGGTGTTTTACTTCCTCTTCACAATGAAGATTCTGTTTCCTTCATCCTTTGCTCAAATGGACCAGGGTGGGAGCAGGGGAAGAGGGATTTTAAAATGTGATCTAGCTGCATGAAAAGAGCTGCAAGTTAAAAAGATACTAGTTTTTATGTAAGACGTTGACAAGGATATAAATGCTTTTAAAGTTGGGGTTTTCTTCATAGTTCGTAACAGAAATATAGAAGCTATTTAACATTTTCTTTTTTGTTATTTTACCCTCCTTCTGCTAGATAACATTAATTTACTTCCTCTTTTCATTCTGCGAGGCATAAGCCACCATGGCAATGAATTGTTTCCAGCAAGAAATTCTGGAAGTATTGTAGCCACTTTCTTTGTACTGTGTTTCATTCACTGATGCTGCTGCTGAAAACTAACCTGCACAAGAAGACTGCTATAGATTTTGTTCCTTCTGTATTTTGATCAATATGGCCAAGCTACAATCCCTTTACAATAAGGAATAGGCTTTACAATACTTTTTCTGCAGCATACAAACAACATTTGCTGACTTCTTTCAGGTTAGCTTTTGCAAAATATTGCAAAATAAACAAGGCATGGAAACCAACGAAAGAATGGGAAGCAGAGATATAGAAAAAACTAAACCTACTTCAAACTCTTTTTTTTTTTTTTTTTTTTTTTTAATGTTGACAGTGGGCTTTGAATACCCTGCTTCCCTATCAGAACTCTTTGTAGAATGGCCAGTCTTAACTGAATCACAGAATCACAGAATATTAGGGATTGGAAGGGTCCTCGAAAGATCATCTAGTCCAATCCCCCTGCCGGAGCAGGAACCTAAATGAGATCACATAGGAAGGCGTCCAGGCGGGTCTTGGATGTCTCCAGAGAAGGAGACTCCACAACCTCCCTGGGCAGCCTGTTCCAGGGCTCTGTCACCCTTACAGTAAAGAAGTTTCTTCTGAAGTTTAGGCGGAACCTCCTGTGTTCCAGCTTACACCCACTGCCCCTTGTCCTACCATTGGGCATCACTGAGAAGAGCCTGGCTCCATCCTCCTGACATTCGCCCTTTACATATTTATAAACATTAATGAGGTCTCCCCTCAGTCTCCTCTTCTCCAAGCTAAAGAGACCCAGCTCCCTCAGCCTTTCCTCATAAGGGAGATGCTCCATTCCCTTAATCTGCACTGCATATATGTGCCGTTAGAATTACATCATTTTCATAACACGTATTTGATCACCATACATTGCCTATTCAATTTGCCTCCACTAAGACAAACTAAATTGCTTCCAAACAATTTCTTAGTATGGAAATTATAGCAGCTTCCAATTAGAGTCTTTACATTTGTAGGAGAAATGTAGTACAGTACAGTGATATAGACTTTTTTCCCATGAGTGAACTACTGAGTTTTTTCCAGTTGAGCTGCTGGTTCTGGTAAGTTTCACTTTACTCTGGCTTCCTAAGTACTCTTCATAGACCCCTTACAAGTAACTCTCATACCTGCAGCCATCCAACGAGCAAATGGACTGAGCCTAGAACAAGGATCCAGGAACTTGAATGTTTTCATCTCTGATTTAAACTGACTTTCTCAGATATGTTAGGCAGGTCACCAACATTCTTTTTCACCCATAAAATATTGATATGCCTGTCTACCAGGGATGTTGGGGATTAATTAGTTAATACTTAATAATTGTGTAGTACTTTGCTGAGGTAGCATGTATGCCTTAAGTATTAGTGAAAGTCTCTATTTTATACAATTATTTTTCCTTATTTCAGAGTCTTTGGAATAAATTTTTCCAGGATAAAGAGCTTCGAGCAATGATTGAACAAGATGTGACAAGAACGTATGTAGACCTTTAAAGAAATTTCTATATATAAATTTAGATTCTGTGTTTTTGAGGTATACGGTATACATTATATTGTGTTTTCTTGACTTCAGTTTGTGTAAATGTCAGGACTGTTGAACATGAATGTGTAGAAACACATATTAAATGTATAAAAATACAGCTTTCTTGAAGTGAAAAATTAGAAAATTGAGTTAAACATTAAACCCTGGAGATTTATTGGTATCGTTGCAGAAAAGCTCTTCTAAATTAAAATATTAGGAAATGTATTACTATGTGAAATTTAAAGTAGAGTTTTCCATATGAGGCAAAGAGAAGGTAAGACAAACTGAAAGGTCTTATAACAAAATTATGATCATCAAAAAAGACTGAACAGATGACTTTCTTTAATTTCTAACACTTATTCAATCAATAGTAAAAAAAGCAGTTTGTAATTATTAAGGGAAATGTAGTTCATCTAGAGAAGTTAAGCATTTCTATTTTTATTTATCAAACTGTTATTTGTCACAAATGCCTTTTAAAATTTGTCCTAGTATTACTGTGATTATGTTTTTATCTTCTTGGCCCTTAGGTCATTCATGTTTAGGAACTTGTTTGAGTTAGAACACTCAGTTCCTGAAAATATTTCTTTTCAGAGTGAAAGTGTTGACTGATGTGTAATCTAATTAAATTCAATTACTTTGCTACCATGTGAAATTTTACTGTGTTGCAAATATTTTTCCTTATAACTTGAAAAAAGTGGTGATAGTCATAGATTTTACAAATCCCAAGCTTCCATATTTTCGTTTACAGAAACAAAATCATGCAGAAAAAATCATTGCTCTCTGGTTTTGGAATATTTTATATGTCCATCCCTAGACCCGTTCTTGAATGCATTTTGCCATGAGATGTATAATTACAATCTGAGTATGCTTTCATGTGTATTCTCACAGATGGTATTTTTTGTTTGTTAAAGGAAACAGTTCAGGATGTTCTATGATTAAAATATATACAAATCTAAACTATAATTGGAGAGTGAAAAGTTGTATGGAGGTTATGTTGGATATAAGACTGTTATTTTTTTATATATATAT
>NW_010301588.1:0-1233 GCF_000700745.2 Antrostomus carolinensis
AAAGGCCACCTGATTGGTCAGGCATGATTTGTGCTTGGTGAATGGTGAAGCCATACTGGTTGTCACCAATCATCTTCTTATTCTCCATGTGCCTTAGCATAGTTTCTAGGAGTATCTGCTCCATGATCTTGCCTGGCACTGAGGTCAGACTGACCAGCCTGTAGTTCCCCGGGCCTTTGTTTTCCTTTTTAAAAATAGGAGTTATGTTCCCCTTTTTCCAGTCTGCAGGAACTTTACCAGACTGCCGTGACTTCTCAAATATGATGGATAGTGGTTTTGCAAAACACTACAAAAGGATAAGGGTGGTTGCCTTACTCCCTTGCAGGTAGGCTCTACTGCAAATGTGAGACCTCAGGTTTAGACAACAACATCTACAGATGTCTGGAGTGGGACTCATCAGACAGAAAATGTGGACATTTATAATGAAGAGATCTACCCAGGAGCTAGTCAATGTAGGCTACCTTTGAAGTCAGACTAGATGGTGTTGCAGTTATAGCTAGTGGTATCACCTCATGCTAAGCCAAACAGTTTTGTCTGGTCAGGTAAAAAATTACTAGTATACTTCTTAATACAAATAACCAAGGATGCCGCACTCTGCTTTAAATACCTAAATCTAAGCAAGACGAGCAACTTCAGGCACATTTTTGCCTGAAGTTTTGTCTAAACCCCAAATCTCTGCACAGTTTTTCACACTTTGTATTTCTTCATGTATTTAGCTAGAAGATCCCTATCTATGCATAAGCATTCTTAAAATAGAACTATTAATCAGGTCTTGCACAAAAGTTAGTGAACCATGAGGTGGAGAGGAGGTCCTACTAAGTGTGTATACACATCCCATTAAACCAGTAGCTCAGATACTGGACAGCAGGAGTTTAAATTTAAGCAGACTGTAACCTTCCAATATGTCTTTATACCAAGCAGATCCCTGAAGAGGTCAAAGTCTTCTCTCCTGAAATCCAGGGTGGTGAGCTTACAGTGCACCTTCTTCACTGCCCTGAGGATCTCGAATTCCACCATTTCATGGTCACTGCAGCCAACACTGCCCAAGAGCTTCACGTTCCTCACCAACCCCTCCTTGTTGGTGAGAATAAAGAGACAAATGTTCTTGGATATAAAGTTGTCGTTCACTAACCAAGTTTCTCTCAGTCTTTTTAAAAAGTAGATGAACAAAACCAAACCTTCATCAGGCTGGGTTCACAGAGAATGGCTACCTCCCCAAGAAAATGGCAGAGC
>NW_010301588.1:1268-20263 GCF_000700745.2 Antrostomus carolinensis
ATAACCATTCAACTACACTAAAATTTTTGGAGTCCAGGTTAAACAACAGAGATCTGAAAAATGAAAATTCACATCTTAAACTTGTCTTTATTTGCTAAAAATTCTGTTCCTTGCAAAAAAAAACCCAAGCAAAATCTTCCCCCCACCCCCATCCATGTATTCAGGACAAATGATGAGTCAGAAAACTTCTAGTATTTTAATCATTGAATTTGTATTTGCTTTTCTTCTATATCAGTCAGCGGAGTTTAAAAGTCTTGAAAACAGCCTGTGTGAATAGCAGCATAAACTATCTATCTCCATTCAAAAGGAACTCTATAAGGAATTGGGGGTTTTTGTTTGGTCGGTTTTGTTGTTTGTTTGTTGGGGTTTTTTTAAAATAACACTATTTGTATAAATAAGAATGCTCTGGAGTTAAAGAATGAATTCTTAATCATTAGTGCAAAAATTTCACCCAGAAAACAGAGGTCTAAGTAATATCACAGCAAGATCTTTTTATACTGCCTCCAAAAATACATGCTGAACTGAGTTTAATTACTTGCTTAAATAAATAAAAATTATTGTTGCTGTAAAGAGATAGTAATAATCAAAGCCAGAATAAATTTAAAGTGTTGATAAAAAATAGATTATGCTGACCATAGTTTAATGCTAATTTTCTAAAATTAGCATTAAAGATCTAATTATGTGTGCAAAGTTTCACATTATTTAAAGTAAATATATGTACATTCAGCATAATTCAGTTTCATTTAGCACTCACTACACATCTATATGAAGAAAAAATACTTTTTTTATGCCATGAACACATCCTGACACAGTCATAAAAATAATCTTAATTTCCAAGAACTGAAATTTATTGCTTTTACCAAGACTTGGCGAGTTCTGGAGAATGGACATATAACTATATTACGATAACTATACATACAAATCAGATGACATTGAATGCAACAGTTAGGTCCCCTTAAACAGTGTATAACAAAGATAACAAATTACAATTGTGGACTATTTTGGCTAGGAATTTAGGGGTGAGGTTTATTTTATTTTGGGGAAAAAATGCATTTCCTTAATTAGAAAATAGTTTGGAAAGCAATTTTATTCAACAGGTGCGAACAGTAGATGATCAGGATTTCTTGGAGGACAGGTGTTACAGTGGCCTTTTCAATCCCTTTGAAAACATGGTACACACCAGGGTTGGTTCTGTGGTCTCTGTGAAGAAGCAAATCTATTATCCCAGACCTTCCAAGACTATTGTTGTTGGAGATGTCCCTGCTCACTGCAGCGAGTTTGGACAAGATGACTTTAAAGGTGCCTTACAACCCAAACCATTATATGATTCTATTTTGGGAGCCTGGCATGATGTTAGTGAGGGACTATGAGGTTAAAAATTCTCCCTTCATCTCTGTGATGAGTTCCTTATGACAGCTTCCCAGTTGATGGGTGTTTGCAGAGAAGCCCTGGAGGGCACCTGGGGGAGATATGCTGGCTGCTGTGACCCAGCATTACCAGCTTCAAAGCAGCAGCAGGGAGTAGCAAATTTTCAGGACATCCAGGATTGTCTCTTTCTCTGGATGCTCCAACCCATCTGTGAAGATCTGACCTTCCACAGGGCAATTGGGTCACACAGAGGAATGGGAATAATGCTGTGAAGGTGTTTCCTAGAGGTCTGGTGCTTATTCTATGTGTTTGCAAGGCTTACTAAATGAAGACAACTAAACTGAAATAACAGGAAAAGCACTAAGCAAAACACGCTTCCTTTGATACTGTTTGTCAATATCCAGAGCAAAATTATGTTAACTGCAAACCACAACTAGCATTCAAGAAGAGAAAATCTTTCAAGATACATACTGAAACTGAATATTCTCTCAGTTACTCTGAAGTCTGGTCTCCAGCATTAGTCTTCTGAATCTCATCCAGTGGCATATTATAAGAATCGGCTCACAAAAGGATGGTAACTCAATGCTCAAAATTCTTCAAGGGCTTTCTCAGTTTTGTACCAAAAGAAAAAGGATTAAATCTATCTAAAAATCTATATTTATCTGCATAGTCATTTGATGATCCTTCAATAGATATAAAAGGACAAGAGCACAGATAATGTTTGAGTCATGTAGAGGATACACTTTGTTGGGCTACAAACTAGTTAGGTATCACATTAACTGAATTGAGGTTTTCTATTTTCAAAATCTATTTGCCAAAAGGAAAAAAAAAAAGAGCCTGTGAACCAGACCCCATTTTAATGAGACTTTAATGAAAAACATAAAAAATCAAACACAGTATGACCTAAAATTCAATGACCTGAATAAAATACAACAAAAGTTTTCCTGAGAATATTAGAAAGAGACAAATTCCTATACTTCATATTGCTATGAAATCACTGATTTTATAAGTCTTTATAATATCATGGTCTAGAATGCAGTATGGGAATAAAATTCAAAATGGAAATTATTATTGCTTGTGGGTATTTTTACCAGGAAAAAATTGAAAATGTCATTAATTTCTAAAAATACCAAGTAAATAACATATTTAATCTGTTACAGTACATTGCTGAGAATACATTAAGAATATACAGATGCTTATGGAGTGGTAAATTCCTAAAACAGTAAAAAACACATAAAGCTAAAACTCAGATACACTCCATTATGATTAATGATAAAAGAAATTACTTAGTAAACATGAAGTGTAAGTGACAGAAGTACTACTACCTTTATTCCTTAGGGAAAAGTCAAACAAGAACCTCTCCTGTGAAACTGGGAAATCATCAGATACACAAGATATTAAAACAATACCTTCTCTGTCCATATGGAGGGCTCAGAATGAATGTTGGCAGTACACTGCCAAGGGCTTGAGTATTTTCCAAGTGAAAGCGATAGTCAGAGGAACAATTTCCAGTAAGTGACATGCACTCATGCGCAGACCTTTAGCTCTTTATAATACTGATTTAGCTTTCAAAACTGCAGTAGAAAAGTGTATACCTCTAGTATTCTGTCCATCTCCCTGCTATTTTTATTACAGTTGAGCACCCAGTGATTCAGATCCCCTTCTGCCATTATTTTCTTAAATTATAATTTAAACCTGTATCCACTCAAGCTTATAAAAACTTTCAGCTACTTCTGCAAAAGCAAAATAGAAAACACAGATGAAAATACTTGACCATCTGGAAACGTACAGCAGAATAAGTACAATGAATTAAGCAGTAATATACAAAGAGCAAGACCTAATGAGACCTAGTGTAGAGCACTATGTTTATCGGAAAAAGCAGCTGCTCTGGGAAAGCTGCAGCTCATGGAATCAAATCATAATGAAGCAGCATCACCAACTCCCCACACCCTATCCCATAACAGAAAGACACACAGAATAACCAAAGATTCAAGTGTAAGGCTTACCTTTAGGTATGAAGAAAAAAGATGAGCAGTCAAGGGAAGTACTACTTTGCAAAAGATAATAATTATAGCATTAGAGGTTTCCATCTGATTACTCACCCCAATTTATATTCCTACTGGTGAGCAGTCACACTGATGTCAATAGTGCTACCTGCCTAAGTAGATGATCATCAAAGTATGGGAGGTGAGTCAGAATTAAAATTCACCAAGGTTCAATTTATATCTCAAAAAGGTAATTTCTTAACATCTCGTCCGTGAAAATTATTCTGTGTAGAAGTGGAATGCTGTTCTTCCTACTAGCCCTGCTTTTTAACACAAGAAATAAAACTTGCATCTCTCATATGAGGAAAGGCTGAGGGAGCTGGGCCTGTTCAGCCTGGAGAAAAGATGACTCAGAAGGGATCTGATTAATATTTATAAATATCTAAAGGGAGAGTGTCTAGAGGATGGGGCCAGACTCTTCTCATTGGAACCCAACAATAGAACGAGAGGCAACAGGCATAAATTGCAGCATAGGAAGTTCCACCTGAACATAAGGAAGAACTTCTTTCCTGTGAGGGTGACAGAGCACTGGAACAGGTTGCCCAGAGGGGTTGTGGAATCTCCCTCCCTGGAGATATTCAAAAAACCATCTGGACAAAATCCTGGTTCATGTGCTCTAGGAGTCCCTGCTTGAGCAGGGTGGTTGGACTAGCTGACCTTCAGAGGTCCCTTCCAGCCTCAACCATTTTGTGATTCTGTGAATCTATAAGTCAAAAAAGACGCCTTTGTTTCTGCACAACTTAATAGTTCTCAAAAGAGGTGAGAAAAAAAATATTTTGAGATTTGTCAAATTATATAAAGACTATGTATAAAGTAGAAGAGTCTCCTGCCCCATTTGTAAAGCACAAATTTATCTGACTTCAGTGGATTCACTCAAAATAATTTTCACTCTCCAGGCTCCATCTTAACTGCTCCAGTGGTACAGATTGTTTTGTACAACTGATAAAATAGCTCAAAAATGGTAACTGAAGCCATATAAGACTATGAGACAGGCTCAAAAATTATGTGATTAAAAAAGAAAGATATGCAGACACTTTTAAAATACGTTTTAATTGTTTTTGTTTTGTTTTGTTATGGGATGTATTTTGAAGCTATCATCTACACTCATGATATCTAGAAACCCAGGATTTGGAAACACATCATCCTACATCATTCTCTAGTTACAGATATGATTAACTTGATTAACTTCCACCTACCCTCATCACCTCATCAGCTGAAAGTTGTAACTTCTGTGATCCAGCAGTTCAATTGCTCACATTAGTGTATGCTCATATAACTTGCTCATAATTTTTTTCAGGCTAAAAAATCTAATCTGACTGAAATTCTTTAAATAGTATCTGTTTGCTAACAAAAGTGAGAAGACAATAATATTTAGAAGGCTTAAAAGCTGGAAAGGATTTTGCATAGAAAGTGTACTGTGTATGTTCCTAACTTTCTCTTTTTTTTTTTTTTTCAGCCTAATGGCATTTGATATTTTAATGCAATGCTCTAATTTTCTAAGTTGGAGCATTAAGAGAAAAAATTCACAGCACATATCATAAAATAATGATGTTAGGTATCACCAGCCCTTTCATATACCCATAAGCAGTAGGGAAATTAAGCAATGAACTAGTAAGAGTAAAGTGAATATAAAGATATTGCTGCTATAAAAACAATTTTAGTTTGTTTTTTTTTTTTTTGTGTGCCTTGTTACGTTTATAAGAGTAAAGTGAATATAAAGGTATTGCTGCTATAAAAACAATTTTAGGTTTTTTTTTTTTTTTTTTTTTTTGTGTGCCTTGTTACGTTTAACCCGAAAGTCCAGTGAGACACTTGTGTATATATGAAAGAATTCAAATCAACGTTCTACTCCAAGAAGACAGAACAAGATGTAAAACCTGCTATTTCCATGCTCTTCTCCTGCAACAAAGGTAAGTTGGGGAAGCAGAAAAAGTTCAAATGCTCATGGTGTCAGTTCATAGGAAGGGGCACTTGCAATTCCCTCTCTGCAGATCAACTTCCAACTCATCTCTGCTGAGAATAACATTGATAAAATTTGTTGAAGCCTAGGTTCAATTGGTTTAGGATTTCCTTACACATAGATTTTAATTTCCCAAACTAAAAGGACTCTTAGGTGAAAGAGTAATTACATAGAGCAATCCTGTGAAAAAGCATAGTAAACCAAAATGAGGAATAGTCTCCATCCCAATGTAAAAGACATTTCCTTTGGCAAATTCAAATTTGATTCTACCCAGTCAAAATACTTCTTACAAAACAGTATGTAGTGCTAATATTACAGAGTCTAATTTAAATTACATCCATTCAGCTGGCAAAATTACAATAAATGCACAGAAAGTCAGACTTGCTTTGCAGGCTTTCAGAGAAGATTGCAGTTTTATCCTCCATAGCCTTGCATTTCTAAAAAGAGGTATTGATATGTCATGAACAGCTTCAGAAAATCTTATCTGGAATAGTGCTGTGAGAATTTATTGTGAAATTTAGGTTGTATATACTTTTGTTTTAGCAGTAATTAATGGTATGCACTCGTCTATTAGCATTCAGCTTGGATTCATTCACAGCAACTAATGAAAGGACTTTTTTGTAATTAAATTAAGTTGCATTACTATTATTATTCCAGAACTGAGTATCAGGATGTTCTCACTTTTTCCCTGATTGGCATATTCCTTAATATAGATGTGCATACATATAGAAATGGCAGGAGAAAAAGAATGATGGCACTGCTTCTCAGGAGAGCATATATTCTGTAACAGAAGATGGCTTGTACAAGATATCTCTAAGCTTGCTGAATTTTTGTGATGATTTGTTCAACTGAGTAAGAAACTAGAAGAAAGTGGCAAACTGGAAGAAACTTGCTGCATATATAGACTATTCTACTGGTCTATTTGCTACAAACAAATTTTGTATAAATTCAGGTATTGTGCCAATGCACTGCTGGTTTCAGCATGAACAGTGCTGTGCTGGTCCTAGCCCCACAATATCTTCTGGGCTGCCAGCTCAATATCTCTGTACCATACTTCTCCACTTTTCCAACTGCAGAGATAGGACAGCAAGCTCATCTGGCTCCTTTCCTTCTCGCTACACATAGCCCAGGTCAACCACAGGTGATGACATTGGAAACTGAAAGTCTTATATAAATATAATTTATAATCTTAAATAATACCCTCATATTTAAAAAAAAAAAAAAAGTTAGACATATTCTCCTTAGTACTCAATGAAGCTCCTTTATAGTCCTATATAGACTCTCTCCTCTATAGAGGGAGGGACTCTAAGAGAGAGGTCCAGAAAGCACAATGAATTTCTCTCTGGAGATATCTTTCTCTCTCCTAACTAGAGAGGAAGCCTTGAAGGTTAGCTTAGTTTCTGGTGGCTAAAGTTAGGTGAGAGGAAAGCCACCATAAGTACATTATGAACCTCTTCAGGCTCACAACATTGGGTCAATTATAGTATTACAAGTAGGATCATGATCCTGAGTGATAAAATACTGTTAAAGAAGTTGTGAAAATACAATAGAAGATGAGAAGCAAAACTGCAGCTTATTAGTGACAAAAAAAAGGAAAAAAAAATACAGAAATTAAAATACATTGCCATATCTGTACTTAAACCTAAAGTTTTAGGTGGCTTCACACAGAAGTTTAGGCTGTCTCTTAAATTAGTTAAATGCTTCATGGTCATAGGCACATCTCTAGCTTCACTCTTTGTCTCTAAAGAAAACTCAGAGATTTCAAAATGCAAATGTTTAAAGTTGGCTTTCCCAGGTGTATTAATGTGCAACCGATCAGCAGCTGAGGATTTGAGTCTAGCAGAAAACAATGACCATTCTGACATATCTATGCTTCAGAAGGAAAAGCTAGCCTTTCCAGAACTCAGAAAGAGACATAAACCCAAGAATAACTTGTAAGATTAAGATATCGAGAAATATATTCTAGTCACTGGACTGTAAGTCTAGGAAGAATCCAAGTCAAAACTGGTCTATCAAAGAATTGCAGGTTACTCATCCAAAAGGAATTATACATGCAAGTATGAAACTACAACTTATAATTAGAAAAAATAATATTTTCCTACTTGTTACAATTTAGATAATTTTTTTGCATGAAAATATTTTTCTTTGGGTTGAACATCATAAAATGTTAGAAGGGAAAGGCAGCCTACCACCTGCCTACCAACAAAATATTTGCAGCCATTGACAAAATAATTCTCTAGGAAATTTTAATGCTCTTGTCAACTTACTCCTGCTTCAGAAAGGTTTCAGTCTAAACAGAGAGTAATAAATTTCAAAAGGTTTGTTCTCTTCCATTACCCATACCAGAGAAGACATACAACAAACGTTAGAGCTGTCAATGAAATCATATCTGATTTGGTAATGGCTCAATGAGCATTAGGAAGTATGAATGCCTAATTCAACTTCAATAAAACACATTTTTAAGAACTTCAGCAAAGCTTTTTTAGTGCTAAAGAAACCTATGTAAGGGTTTGCTTTGTAAAATAAGATGTAAAAACTAGATTAGATTAAGTTATCATGTTAGTACATAATTTCTTTCCAGGATAGAGGAGCAAACATGATAAAAGTCTCTGCCATGAAGAATTAAAAACCTTAAACAGGAAGAGCAACAAAGGACTGATAAGATCTTCTTGAGTAAATAATCTGTAAAAATTTGTATTTATGGGAAAGTGATAGATATTTACTTTCGTCTGAAGCATAATTCCCTGAACTAACACACTCTTCTGCTCCCTTGGACATTAGCTTATTTTATGCCTTTGCCACAGACTTGAATACCTTCTAACAACAAATGGAGACAAAGTGGTGAAGTAGTGTGGTAAAGGTATATTATTGCTCACTGCACTATATCTATTACATGAAAGGAGAGAGAGATCTTCAGTTTCTCAAACTGGATATGAAGAACTTTCTATAAAACATTAAATTTGTTGAAGGTTTTTAGTACCTCTCTATTTCTAAAGGCTCCTAAGTTTTGCTTTTTAATGCCCTAACCTGAAATATAAAGATAAAGTCTATCAAGGGATTTAGTTGCCACTTTGGACAATACTAAGTTGAGCATTCAGATGCCACTAATGCTTTCCAGTCCTCATGCAACTGCAGCCCAGTATGTCCAAGCTCATGGTGCTCACATGCCAGGTCCCTCAAGCCCTGACCCTGCCACTATTCTTGTAGTATGAACTTGCTTGCAAATGGCAGCAGTCTCACCCAGCAGAGAACACCAGTATGTTTTCTGAGAACATGCTTGCCAGAGCAGACACCACATGCATGAAAAAAGAAAAGAAAAAAAAAAAGGCAGAAAGTAAGACTTTCTGAAAAGGCAGTAAATAAAATTCTCTCTCGGGAAACAGACAAGCCTGCTTCATCTGATCTATAGAGAATATTAGATTTGAAAGTGTCTGCCTCCCAGGAGGTTCCCATTCACCAGAAAATACTTGTTATTTGTTAAGACAACTTTTTCATTTTCCCCTCTTGGAACTGTTCAGTTTGCTTTTAAATATTTATTCAGCCAAATAGCAAGCAATTGACTCCACAGACCAATGTTAGTCTACCTTTCTTTGAAGAAAGGGGGTCAGATTTAAGTTCCTCCTCCATTAGCTATTTAATGAATTATCCAAATTGGCAAAGTTTCAAGAGGAGAAAGTCACTCACTTCATCCCAAAATAACCATTCAGTCAGTAGTTAGGGCACATTTCTAACCTGACAGTGTCTGTGAGAGAATTTTTTTCTACAACTCAGAAGTGTGGGTATGTTTTTAAAAGGTCATGCACCTAAATGGCAAGTGCTCTAATTACTGGATATTTGGGCATCAATTAGTATCATGTTCTAATTATTTTGTAGAAAAGGCAGGTCTCTCTTACATGCTTACTTTCAGGTGACAGTAGACACTTCCCTAGTGCTGAAAGTAGATGCCTTTAAAGTGTAGGTTGTACGTTCATTACTGTCCCACCATATTTCCTTGAAGCTATCCCTCCTTCTGCTTGCTGGTTTCCCTGGATCCTGCTCTTACTCATCTATCTCCTATGCTTTGCATGGGAAACCTAACTCAGGGTAGAGAACAAGTCTTTATAAACAAAGTACTTGTCAGTTAGACATTGCAATGCTTGATGGTTGCATTCCAAAAGAAGTTTGGGTACTAAAATGCAGAGCACTTTTGGTGTCTTTTCCCCAGAGTAGATGAAGTATCCATACTTTAGTGTTTATGAGCTGGATACCATCCCCTAGGTGAGGGGGTACAGACTGGGAGTTTGCTGTTCAGAGCCTAGGAGACTACACTGCCATATGACTGGGAGAAGTAGCGTGGGTTTGCAGTGAATCCCAATTACCATACATTGGTTTGGTTTGCAAAGCAGTCTTGGTGTGCATGGATTAGATTTATTTTGAAGCAAAGTAAACTGGAAGCTCTGCTTACAGTCTGTACCAAATGTACTATAACCTGCAGTGGGGACAAAAGGATCTCAACTAATCAGTCCTTTGAACAGCCTCAGACTACATGCAGGGTAATAACGTTTGGTCCAAGACACAAAACTAAATCTAGTCCATGGTAAAGCACATTGATCACATACCTTAAATATAAGGACCTCAGCACCAGATGCTTTGATCTACTGTCTGCTCCTATCATGCTGAACTACTTGCTAATACAGACAATTACATCCAAGTCACATTGCTGCTGCCTAAAACCCTTAATGTATTTAGCTGTAAGTCTCTGTGTGGATTTTGCCCTCAATCATCACAGATAATTGTTAGTGAAAACTTCAAATTCCCTCTTTTTTTTCCTGGAGCAAATAAAATAACTTTTCAATAATTAAGTACGAAGTGACAATTTGGGAAATGATCCAAAAGAAAAGATGGAAATTAAGAACTGAAATAAAAGGAATCTGATGAATAAAAGAAACAAAGGCAGGAAGAAAGTGTCACAGAATTTAAGGAAAGATCACTGATGACTGAGGGAACAGACTAGAAAGAAAAACAGGCGGTAATGAAGCGGGAGGGAAATACTATTTTGAAACAATACTTTGTAGAAAGTTTTAAAAAATATATGTACCAGTACATAGCACAGTTTACTATCTAGACTGATTAATGACTATTCTCTCAAGTTTATACCAGCCTTTTCTCATTGCTGCTGAAATAGCCTGTGATCATCGCATTTACTTTCCCTTCATGCCATCGAAAGTGTTTTCCATATTTTGGGGAAAATCTGTGCTAAACCAATTTTGTACTGTAGGAGGAGGCATGACTGGAGCTGGGGAATGGGAACCTAGTGCCTCGGCTTCCATTTCTAGCTATGCATCTCTGACCTTCAGAGAGGCATAATTCTGGAGTCATTTTTTCTACTTACCTGAAAACTACAGATAATCCATAACCATTATACAGCATTAAGCACTTACAAAAATGGGGCACAAACATAAAAATTACTTATTCTATAACAACCCAGTGAAAGGAACAAATATCTGCATAGTAATGTAAGCAAAAAGAATTACAAAGTCGGCCAATCCAACGAAGTTCAAGAAAAGAGATAAATTAATAAATCCACCACAGGAAATTGCTCTACTGAGGATGGGGTGGGGCAGAGGGGAAGATGACTTGCAGAGAGGAGTATTTTAATCAGTAGGGTATCCAAGGAGCTCAGCTCCTATTGTGGACCAGGAGGAATAGGTGTATATATGTATGTGTGCGTGTGTTTATATGTATGTGTATATTCCTATATAAGTATATATATATACTTAAAAATTATACGGTTAAGACACAGTCACTCTGTTCAGCATATTAGACTATTGTCTTTATATACCTTAGCACAGAAAGCTGCATGTTTTCCCAGTAAGGATCAATAGGATATCATATTCTTCCTATAGATCTAGAGCTGCATGAATTTTTTTCAGAGAATGAAAGAAAATTTACTGTTTTTACATAAAAACATCTCTTGGAATTGTGAGAATTTCAAGAAAAAGTTGTTTGAAAAAGTGAAAAACATATTTTTCAAGTTTCTATTTTGAAAGAGCTTTCCACTACAGTGTTTTTTTCATCATAGAAAATAACAAATTATTTTGGTTTTATCATAATCAGTCTTCTAAATTTATCTACAACTAGGTTGTCCTACAAGCAGAATTACCAACTGAAAAAAATAACATCCTAATCTGTAGAAATGTTCAACTTATGTTTTTGTTCTTCTCAGAATAAAAAACTGTTGAAACTCTAGAATTTCCCATAAACAAAATGACATTTTCATATGGCTGAGTGCTTCATTACTAACTACACAACAGACTCATAACATTTTTTTTCTTTGTGTATCTTAGGTGTTAAGGAAAACAGAATTTGTTCCTCAGCAATGAGCACTGTGCATAACACAGTCGCAAAATCATTATTTGAGAACGTGAGTTGTCTCCACAGCTTGTCTGTTTTGCCTCATAACAAGACTGAACGGAATGTGGTGATGTAAAAGCTAATTAAATTTAGGCTTATTTGAAAGTGTCATGATGATGTGGGATGAAGCAACCAATTTTAATAACAGGTAGTCTCCCAGTTTCAAGTTGTACTTCTAAGGCTGGCATTTGTTTCCACGTTTTGTAATCACATCTTATAAATGTGAAAAAATATGAAAGCTGGTATCTTCTTGGGTTACCCACTGCTGTAGTTCGCAGGTTTTGGTCAACTACTTATTTCCTTTTACTGAATTGAGTTGACTCATTCATAGTTTATATGTACAAACATACCAATCATTTTCCTATTTATTTCACTGATTGCATGAATTTAAATTACTCTCAAACTCATGCTGGATATTATCAGTTGTGTGAAAATTCCCAGCCCCGAGTGTCATAGCAGTGCTGCAGTGCTTTGTTCCAACGTGCAATCAATTTGGAATTCCTTCCCATCGACTACTGGTTCCACTTGTCAAGCAAGGCTTAAACTTCTCTGGTCTGGGAAGATTTAAAAACCAGATGCAATTGTTGTTGTTAACATTTTTTCATCATGATGGTTTTAACAATACAGATGCTCTCAGCCACTTTCACTTGCCTGCCCTAGGATACCTGTAGAAAGAAAGGTGTTCATCTCAATGGGGCCTTAAAGAAACACACTTTATCTAGCTATATACATTCTAACTGCCAAAATATTTTACATGTTATTTTGAAATCTTCTCATTGCTTTCTCCTTAATTATTCTTTAGTTAGAATCTCAAATACTATCAGCTTGGTGCAAGTGGACACATGGGCCAGTGCTGGAGGTCCAGCAAGTTAGGAAGTCACTTACAGAGCATCCAGGCTCAACGAGGTCAAGTAATGGGGAATTTTGGCTCAGTGCCCCAGAAATCTTTGCTGGGGAGGTAGCTGGTCATTCTTTTTCTCCCCATGCCTGCTGCACAGGAAGAGCAGTTGGTAAGCAGCTGAAGGGGAGGTGTGGAGACCATCCAGGAAGAGAAGTCTAATTCCTTCCCTGAGCTGCTCCCTTGCAACTCTAACATCAGTGCTAATATTTAATGTAGGACATTAGCTGTCTATTAGTGTAGTTGGTTGAGGCAAATGTTGTTTGAGGCAAGCATTCTCACTTAAAACTCTCCTAATTATTGCAAGTTCTAGCATTAGCAAGTTTTTTATGCTCCAAAATGGCATTTGTTGGATATTATTGCATTTTCTTTCTCCACTCAGCTAAACAGCGTTGCTTAAAAACTCTTAAGTCTGGTAGTTGCAAGAAACTAATTAGCACTTCCCTCAGAGCAAGCTTACTTCGTTATACTTAAACATTGGCCTTTAAACTATGGGTATTTAGACTGCTGTCTTAAGTAGTTAGTTTGTGAGAATCTCATATTGCCAGCTTAAATAAACTGTAAAATTGGTATAGCCTTTGTTGATAGCCTTGGCTGTTTATCCGATAAATTTTATTCCAAACAATATAGGCAATAATAATAATAACCTGATTGCTTTCTAAGTGAAGTTGGATGTTCTCCTATTCCAATTAATGCAATATTCATCAGTAGTGACTATAAAATATTTCCCATTTCAAAATTTTATGATTTTTCATTTTTCAAGTTAAATTAGGGATGCTCTATTATCGACCTATACTAATGCCACTTCTAAATTCAAAGCATACCATTTCTATTGAAATATAATTTTGATGGAGAATTCAAAATCAAGTTCTACCATCTCTCTCTAAGCCAAGACTTCCACTGCTTTATCAAAGAATAGTGAGGACTCAATTCTGACAATCAGACTGCTTGTCACATGAGTAACTTGATGTACACAATCAGCCAATTTATTGGAACACACACATTCCCAAAGCTCTGCATCTACACAAACAATTTCAGGATGCCTTCATTCAACATAACCTTAATTTTAAGGAAGGTCCTTCTTCTTCTGTAGTTTAAGCCACTAAAGAAACTTCACTTAAACCCTATCCTGTTGGAGTATACAGTTCCATTGAAATCACAGTGCTCTACAAAATTGAACTAATTTTGCTGAAGTCTTGGTTTGAAAGAAGAATCTTTAAAAAAAAATTTAAATTGTTTCTGATATGTTGGAACGCATAATACAAGATTTTACATTTCAGTCTATCCAGAACAATTTGGGGAAGAAACTTTGAGGACTCCTAAATTTGTGCCTTTAATTTCAAAAGGAGACATTTGTAATTTCACAAACCTCTGAAATATCACCCTGATAAGCAGACAAAACTGGTTTTGTTGCTTTATGAGCCTGCTTCACCCCATGGTGTCTGGCATGGTCTACTTGCCACCTGCATCCATCTGTCCTTGGTTAGTAATCTGCAACGGGTACTGCTGTTGGTACCTGACTTCCTAAGATGTGGTGAGTCATGTAAAGAAAGTCTTTGAATACACAGAGAGTTAATGCTGCTTAATTATTTAGAAGCTATTTTAAAATATTTTTAACTCCTCTTCAGTGTGTCCCTCTGGGATGAAAAAATAGGTGAAAAAAAGTTTCAGGAGGAACTGTGCCGAAATGTAAAGTCAAAAATGTAAACAAGATGCTTTGTGATGCTTAGTAAGTAAGAGCAGATTTCATTCAAAGTTGTTTAAATCTCCAACTTGAATCATAGTTCAAATCAGTAAGAAAGATGCCATGTATTAAATTACTCTAATCTTGAACTAGGTTTATACCTTTTAGGCATTTTCTTAAAGAATATTTACGCATCACTCACTCTTAACCATTAAAGCACACTAATCAACAGTCAAATGTAAGTGTTATACAAAATTTGATACCATTTTTTGCTAATCACAAAGAAATCTACATCTATCATTTGTTCAGATTTTTAGTTTGTGCATTTTAATATGACAAATGTTTATTAATGTTTTAATGTTAGCTACATGCTTTGGGATGTTAGGGGAAAAAAAACAAAACCCCAAAACTTTAGTATTGGAATGTTTTAATTTAGCCAGGTATGGGAGTTCATGGTTAAATCATTATCTACTGTCAGATCAAAAATGTAACATTATGTGGTAATGAAATATGAACAAGTATGAGGCTGTTTGCCTATGGATTATAGATGTATTCCATAACCAGCACGGAATTAACAGTATCTCTATGAAATTTAAAAAAAAGAAAAAGTGTGAAATTTAAAAAAAAACAAAAGCAAAATATTTATGTGTTATTAATTCCTTTCTCTCTGCTCCAGTTTGTGAAATACAAACATATATTTCCAGTAAGATATCCTTGAAGGACTAAATGTCTCAGGGGACTGGTAATCACATTTTTGGAGCCTTTCACCTTTAGTTCACTGATTCAAATACAGCCAACGTGCAGTAGTGACGGAAAATCATTGCAATGTGAAAGCTGGTTTGTGGCCTGTGTGAAATGAACTGGTTATTTCACTCCATTTCTTACAGGATCTTGAAAACGTACTCGGCACTTTGGAAAGCACCAGCGCTGAGAATACTGAGCTCCTCACAGGATCTGACCAGGTCCTGCTGTGCCACAACTGGGCCTAGTTTCTTTGAGGGTGGCAGAGGCCAAGGCTAACAAATAAAAGCCCATTGCAGGCAAATATCCTCAGTACTTTGACTGCTTGAGAAAAGAGGTCCTTAGCCACCTGGAAGATGTTGGTGGGCAAACATTTTCTCCACATTGAATAGCCAGCCAAGCTGGGCTGAAATGGCAGCTCCATGTGGGGACACTGCATTGCCCGGCTGTTTTCTGTGCTCCACAAATGCTGGGTGAAAAGAGAGTTTCATTTTCCATTTTTGCCAATCTGGTACTTTTCATTAGCATTTAAGATACGGAAGAGGAAAACCATCAGAAAGACACCATAGAAATCAGTACGTTTTTTGAGGACAAGAGTGCATTATTCTCTTTTTTTCCACAGAGGTACATGACTAGTTAGGAACAGTTAATAAATTGTCCTTAGTCAAGATCATACCTGCCATATTCTAGAAAACCTACCTGGCAATAGCTTTCCTCATTAGCTACAAATTATCATCTCAGTTCTATGTTTCCCAGTGAAGGCTTTAAATTGTCTCCTTTAAGGTTTCATTTCCTTTACATTAGGGATTTTTCTTCACAAGATGTCTATCTCTTTTTAAGAAAATATACAAATCATTTTTTCTGAAGATTTAATATGTTGTATTAGAAGCTTCCTCAGAGGAAAGAAAGAAAAGTCTATCTTCATTAACCACTAAATATAAAGTGGGGAAATTAAAATATTCAGATGTCATGTCAACTATATACATTGTCTTCTATGATGTCACATTTGATTTTCTTTTTTTATGACTTTGACAGCATCATATTAAAAATTTGATTGCACAATGACAGTACAGGCTTTGAATTATTCAGCTTATGAGTGCACTCTTACAGGAAGACTATTTTGTATTTCTTCCATTTCTGAAAAACTGACATTTAATAAAATGTAAAAGGAAAAGGAAAATGATTTCTAATAACTAATTAATAACTCAAGCTTGGCAAAGGTAACTTCATTTTAACAGAAATATCACACAAATTAAAACCAGATTAAATATAACATGCAACATATTTCAAAAGTCACTTGAAACATAATTCTCAGGGTGACATTTTGGCCCCAGTGAAAGAGATGGCAAGACTCCAATTCAGTTTTGGTGGAGCCAGGACTTCCTCCTAACCAAAGAAAAAACTACATTTCCAATCTGATTTTAGTAACTATCTGTCAGAAGTCTTGTGGTTCTTAATTAAATTAGCTTCACTCATTCTTTCTTTTAGAATATGCTCCAGCTACTAATGCTGACTGAAGTTAGTGAGGTTTTTTCCATTCATTTCCCATAAGGGAGTCAGACCGTTAAAGTTGGAACCTCTCGGGTAATTTTTGCAGTAGTCTTTCAGGGTTTATACTGTGTGTTTTCCTATCATGACTGGGTTCTGACAGCTTTGGTTTTTATTCCATTTTACCTCTGTCTAATGTTAGACAAGTGAAAGCTGTTGGTTCATTTGTATCAAATAACTTCATCTGTAACCCTTTCCAGAGTGAAGAAAATTGTCTTTTCTTCATTAAAATTTAAGGTTATTTTTAAATCACTAAGGATATTTTTAAATCACTAAAGTTGGAAACATCTGCCCTCCAGCTTGATTAAATTCAGCTAGTCATTTCATATCAGAACCATAAACCAAATGATGCCATGTTAAGAAACACGCTATTCCCAGCATCTAAAATGAAATTTTAGTAGTATCACATATGAAAATAGCATTTAAAGTCAAACATCTTTTCCAGTAAACATGACTATTACTTAACTAGTTGGTCCCAATAAAACTGCACCTAGCTATACATACATGATTCTTTCTCACAAGAATTATTTCAGCTGAGCTGTCTGGGCAGGTAAGAACTATAGGCTTGTGTACAGCTCAGAAGGGTAAAGGGTGGAATATTCTTTATGAGACACGAAATAAATCCTTCCAGCTATGGCAATGGGGAAAAATACAAATGATGTTTTCATGTCCTGGTTCCTCAAAAATGGTTAGCAGAGATGTCTTTGATTCTGCTCACAGCAGTGCCTAGGGAGAATCACATACTAATTTAGCTGGGATCAGAATCATGACCACAGTGACACCAAGAAATGTGCTTGTATTCCCTCAGAAATATCTGAGGTTTATTCAAGAGTTCAGTTTGTCATTATAAATAGATATTTTGCTGTTCTTGTCTCTCTTCTAACATCTCCCTGTTCCAATTCGAATATGACAAGAGTGACTGTTTTCATTATAAGCAATGAAAATTAGTTATGGATCACTTACACTACATCATTTTAGTTCACCTATTTAACCTGAATCTAGTCTGTTTCAACACATGAATCATCCTGGGACAGCATTTTTTCATTCTTAAATGAACAGTTACACACTTGTGTTGCTTTCCTACCCATAAGCCAAACTTATTTCAAAATGTACAATTGGAAACAAGATATCACAGTTCAATAACATTTCATCCTGCAGTATCAATATCAATCTGCAAATATTCTGCCGGAAATAAAAATGTGGGAGCTTCCAGGACAAAATACTTCTGTCCTTATCATTCACTGCTCAACCTCTACTCAGATAAACTCCAGTTGAAGACAACAAATGGTACCTATACAAATGCAGAATCAAGAATGAAAAATAATGTAGCCCTCTACCAATTTCATATGTTTTAACATCCATCCTCATCAAAGGCTTCACGGTTTAAACACTGTTTCCAAAAAACACTATTGACTAAGCTGACAACTATTTGTGGTTTGACTGAGGACAGGCTGACCATTACAGGTGACAGAGAAACTTACTTCCATAATTACCTTTAAATCTTATTGTTTCAGGCTGCCACCAGCTGTGGCAGTTAAGATGTGATGAAACCTTTTTGATGAGTCTCACATAGATTATCTGTATTGCAAGAAGAAAACTGTAAACGGTACAGAAAAGCAAAATCTACAGAATTATAAGCTTTCCCTTCCCAGAAATGTTACTTGTATGTAGAACTGCTTGAATCCCTTTACCCAGTGTAATGCAGGACTAAGCAATCCTCTGTAAGTGAGAAAGAATACTAGGAAAAAGTGTAAGTGAAACAAATGAAAAAAACTAATGCAAAACCAAGCAAAAATCCCAACAAAATGTAACAAAAAGCAGGAATTGTGGAGAAAAAAAAAAAAAGACGTTTTCCCCTAGCCTCCTTCAGTCTCAAGTGTTATCACAGCACCAGCTTCTGGAGAAGGGAGTGAAGATTTAGTGTGAATCCTATATTCGTACTTGTTGGCTATTTGGCAAAGAGGCAAGAGGTTGCTCTTTTTTTTTTTTTATTATTTAAAAGGCAGTTTCCAGGTCTTTAACATTACTCTGAGCCACAGATGCTAAATAAAAGAAGGGGGAAGCGCTGCTGCCATAACAACCCTTCGACGGGGAACTATTGGGATACAGATAGTTACTACACTACCTACAACCAGTCGTGTGCATCATGACACATAGGAACCACAGCATCCCATCACTTGCGCTCTCGGCTCTGGGGCAGGGAAAGCAAAACAAGCACAGACTTGTCCCCCCCACCACCCCCAGCTTTATTTAATTCATTATTTGGGGGAGGCGGAGGAGGTCAGGAAAGTCCATTTGAGCGCTGAGTTCTGCCCGAAGCCGCCCCGCGTCCCCCGCGGGAAGGGCTGAGCTCCGCTG
>NW_010301589.1:0-4511 GCF_000700745.2 Antrostomus carolinensis
TAATAATAATAATAATAATAATAATAAAACCAAAAAAATCTACCTGTCAAATCTCATCAAGTGAAATGCTGAATTAAGGAAGACAAGATTTAATGGGCTTTCTTCCCTAAAAATAGATCTTCTTATGAAAGAGATGAAGGGCATTGCCCAGGGAGGTCAGCCAAAATTGTCTGAAATTATGCGATCACCTAGATCTGATGTCCAAAATTAGCCTCCTCTCTCGCTCCGTGGGTTCAGTGCTCCCTGAAGATTAAACGCATCGCAACACTCATTTAATTTAAAAGAGAGGCTCAAACATATGGCACACCATGGTTTAAATGTTAAAAAAAATTCACCTTGGGACTCTTCGTTATGATTAGTAATATGTTAACGAAGGCAAGGGGGAAAGGAGGGCTGGGGGAGGAGGCTGGGCAGGGCTGCGAGCAGGAATCGGGAAGGTTGCTGGGAAGAATGGAAAGGACTTGAACCAGAGCTGCTTTCACCATCCAGAACTAGTCTGTTCTTTTTTTTTTCAGAAGGGGAAGGAAGATGATTTGCCTTAAATAATTCTCCAGCCTCCTCCGTGTGGGTGTTCTCTGGGCTCTGTGATTAAGAGAGAGCATTTGAAAGCAATGGGTTAGGAACCTTGTTTAAAGACTGAGCATTCCTTTCTTATTTTTTTTTTTCCTTTTTAATTAATCTGAGGTTGCTACTGGAGTGGAGTAGTTGGATGAAGGTGTTTGAGGAACATGAGGTTAATGGAAGGTGAAAGAGGAAGGGAATAAAATTGCCAATATGAGCCAGGCAGGGTGTGAGCCAGCAGATGCTCCAGCCCAGCCAGTGCATGGCTGACTCGGGGGTTTAGAGGGAATAAACTCCTGAGGTGGATGGGAGAAAATAACCTCTGGGAGACTTGGGACAGGTTGGAGGGAACCAGCAGTGCTGCTGATCCTGGCAAGTGGGAAAAGGAGGGAATTTTCATGGGACCTCAGCAATGCAAAGCACCCTCCCCAATCCTGGCACCGTTACAAATACCGTATGGTCTGTCTGCATGTTTGTGAAGGGAGGGGGGTTTGGTCACTGGTTTGGGGTCTTTGTTTTACCATCTGAGAAATGGGTTTGCAGCTGAGCACTGGAAGGGTATGGACAGAGCTGATGTGGCTTGGGATGCTGTCAGAGGTGTGTTGTGAAGGATGGGAACCTCCCGTCCCCTCTGATGGTGCAGAGAGGCTGTGGATGATGGCAGGTCACTTAGTCTGTGTATTGCTTTCCTGGAGAAAGGATCCTCAAATTATTGCTGCCTGGCCACTGTATCCACTGCCCATCCTCAGTGGAGGCAGCCAGCATCCCTCTTCCACCCTTCGCTTCCAGGGAAGCTGCTGGGAATTTTGGAGGTTTGAGTTGGTTTTTACCAACCGAGGCCACCGCTGGATGTAGGCTCATGTATCAGGGACATGTGTCCACCCTGCCACGGGGCTTTGGGCCTCTTCCCAAGGCACAAACCTCTTCCAACTGTTCCACAAGGACATGCCAGAGCGTGTGAGTCCCTCAGTCACCAGCACTGAAACCTCAGTTGCCTCCTGGTCTCAAACCAAACACAGGGAACTGAAAAATCGAAGAGACAACTTGAGGGGGGGTTGGCAATATCATTTTATTTTATTCTAAGCTGATGATTTTAAGGGCAGCCTGGTGCATTGTTTTGGATGCTGACTCAGATGTTTTGCACCCTTTGAGCCAGGCAATGCCAAACATTCAGAGTAGAGAGAGAAGAATAAAATATGTCACTCGTATCTGCTGTGACCTACTCGCCAGCGAAGCCTGTGACCAAGGGCTGAGATGCTTTTTGCATCCAAATACAGCTTATTTTTTGCTGAGGGAAGTAAAATGTGTATTTCTAGGGTCCTTGTCCCCACTTAGGGAAGAGAACTGACCCTGCAGCTACCCCTTCCCCTCCACAGCCCAGCCCCACTCCCCACCACTTCAAACCTTTATTCGGGCAAGACCATTGCAAATCCCCAACAATTCCCAGCTACAAAACACTTGGAAAATTGGTATTATAGGGATTTTTTTCCCCAAAAAAGCCTCTAGACCACACATGCCCAGAATTCCCAGCCCGCTGCTCCCTCTGCTCTCAGTGGCCTGAACGCTCCCGAGAACCGTTAAAGGTCCATCAAGGTGTTTTAATTGTACAGCAAGGAAGGCTGGTGTTTTTGTTGGACCGTTCCCCAGCCTGCAGAGCAGACACGCAGCTTTGAAGCTCACCCAGCCACCGCTTGCCCCGTCCACGCCGTTAATTATCCACCCTGCGACCGTCAAATGTGGGCAGGTTCACCTACCTCCATGGGTGTTGTGGGGCTTAATGAACATTTCCAGCGTGCTTTGAAGATGAAAAATGCTCTAAGTGTGAAGTGTTAGTGTGATTTGAGTGTGTGGAGTGGTTGGGTCTCGCTTACTCCATCCTTTCTGCAGTGCTGGAGCACTGTTTGGGTTTGCTTTTGCCAAGCAGGGCTCTTGCTATTGAGGACATCTCTCCTCTGGAATGACCCAAACTGGGATATTTTGGGTCTCTCCTCTAGAATGATCCAAACTGGGATATTTTGTGTCTCTCCTTTGGAATGACCCCAAACTGGGATATTTTGGGTCTCTCCTCTGGAATGACCCAAACTGGGGTATTTTGGGTCTCTCCTCTGGAATGACCCAAACTGGGATATTTTAGGTCCCTCCTCTAGAAGGATCCAAACCAGGACATTTTCACAGGTACCATAACAGTGTAAGAGATTTTGTGGGAACCATTTTTCCCAGCATGAGCTTACATAGCTTTACCTGATAAACTTAAGCTAAACAAGCTTTAGCTAAACCCACTATTTAGATCAAAATAAGGTTCTTGCTCCTTCCCCATCTTCTGTACCATTTAAAAAAAAATAAACTGGTTGGATATTGCACCTTTTAAGCTGTAACAGTAGAACTTTCCCACGCTGCCTCTCCGTTTAGCAGCTGACAAGTCAGACCTGTAATCACCATCTTTATCCCAAGACAAGCCAAAAAACAAACTGTTTCTGAAACGCTGAAGGTAGGTGAACATTTTCAGAGTGTCACATATTAAGGTGGTGTCTAACGAGCTCCATGTCCCACTTATAATTGAAACAGAAGAGAGTATTCACTTTTCATTCATTTTTAAAAGACTATTCAAATACCCTTTCATCTCCACTAAACAGCCTGCCATGTATTTGAAGCCATTTTATATTTTGTTTCTACAGACATCCAAAAAAACAGAGGTGAGTATTTTGGAACATTGATAGAAAGATGCAAAGGCTTGTGAGGCACTGAATGGCTTCAAGCTGCCTCAAACACATTCATCTTCCCAAGAAGAATTAAGCACAGTGTGATTCATTTTAATAGCAGAAGAAAAATAATACTACGATGTAGTGCTAAGTTCCCAACCTTTGATGGTAGACTAAAAAAAGAGAGAGAGAGGGAAAAAAAATAGATCTTTCTTCCCTTATGTTGTTGAAGTCTCCCTACACCCATCCGTTATGTCCAGCTTATCAATTAAGATGAACCCCATGAACTTCAGATGGATTTTTTTAAAATTTCTTTTTTTTTAAGAAAAAACAAGGCACCATCCATTTAAATGTGTAAAACTGCCTGCAGCTCCCTTGAACTGCGGGATTCAGTCCTGAGCTCTGTGTACTCGGTGTGAAGTTCAGCCCTTTGATAGAAGTTTTACTGATGTTTTAAATGAAGTCTTCTCATACACACAAAATAACCCAGATAATTTAAAACCTCATAGAAAAGAAATAGGGTGGAGAGAGGAGGAAAAAAAAAATAGTCAGTGTTAACAGTCTAGCAAAAGAAAAGAAGCTGGTGAAGAGGTTGGCTTTGGTTACCAACAGGACAGAGCAAAAGCGGTGCCACATTTGCTTTCCCAGCCTTACGTGCTTGTGCTGGGGAAAGTCTGGGTGACAGCTGGGAGACAAACCCATCCCTGGTATGGGCAGCTTCTCTCAAGAACAAGTGAAGCTCGTTCAGCTATAAAATAGGTTTTGTACCATTGATATTGTCAAAAGGGCAGGCGCAGGGGTAAGAGTTTCCCGGCGTTTCTCCTGCTCAACCACCTTCACCCAATTTCTCCCCAGTTTGTCTCAGCCAACACAGCGTCATCAATCAGGGCTTTACAATGTTGGGTTTTGCTCTAGCAGGTCCCAGCATAACTGCACCTGGGAAAGGCTCTGACCACCCTCCATCACCCAACAGTGAAGCTCTTGGAGATGCCATGATCCTGCAGATGAGTTCCAGCACCAGGACCACCAAGTCCCTTTGAACATCCCACCCAGTCCCAGAGCAAGAGCAAGTCCCTGCTCCTCTATCAGCCCGATCTCACTCCATCAGGTAGGCTTGGCCATGTGGTCTGGGCCATAAAGCCATGTTAAATTTATATCTGAGTTACCTGCAGAAGTTGTAAATGATTTAATCATGGCACTGAAGTGCAGCCTCAGTCTTGCCTACCTCAGCTGCAACCGCTTCCCAGCAGG
>NW_010301589.1:4554-7660 GCF_000700745.2 Antrostomus carolinensis
CAGTTCCCAGCTACCACCACATGTAAGAAGAAACCTTTTTAAGGCATTAAGGGTGAAAAAAAAAAAAAAAAGTCAGACAATATTAATTTGAAAAATATAAAATTTTAATAAAGGCTACATCTCTTAATTACAATAATTATTGTACCAAGTAATTTTTTTTTTTTAAATGAAACTCTTTATAATGCATAATTTACAGTATAAGTAGAACAAAATGCCATGGCAAAAGTCATGAGTACAGGACTTGTAATAAAAGGCATAAAATATATTTATACATAAACCCCTTAAACAAACAAGGGAAAGCTTGAACCCTGAATATAGGGCAACACATGGTTTGGTAACACCATGCAGGCACAGGTACTGTACTGATTAAATTTTAAAAAAACACTAGAGATAGTGTATTAATATTTTCCACCATACTTTTTTTTTTTTTCTTTTCTACAATATATACAGACTTATACAAAGTAGCAATGGCAAACAGAATGCACAGATTAACTTAATCAACACAAAACCCAACTGTAGAAATGCAAGGTCTTTCTTGGGAAAGGGTCACTCTGTCCCAACACCCATGCACACGCACACACACACACACACACAGAGCTCTGCCAAAAGGGTGCAGAGAGCCTTCACCCACATCTCCCATGGGTTCCCATGGGTGTTGTGAAGGTAAGGAACAAAAAAAAAAAAATGAAAAACAACTCAGAAACAACCAAAAAAAACCAACCAAAAACCAGCACACAACCAATCACACACACTCTGAAAATACACCCCGTCGTAGTTACGTGTCATTGAAATACAAGTTGTGCTGATGTTGATGTAGAATGGCTAAAAAAAATTAGCTAGCTATGTGGAAAACATATTTTTTTTTGTTTGTTTTTTTTAAATCTGGCTTTTGCAATGTGTCTTTTTGGTGTGCTGAGTATGGGAAATGGGAACTGGATGGCTTCTTCCACAGCAATCCCAGGCTCAGGGTTTTACTCTACCTTGCCTTGATTGAGAGAGGCACTGGACACCCTCACCCCTGAGAGCAGCAAAGCAAAAACCTCCCACTGCAGAAATCCAGGGATGAACTAACAAGTTGCTGTTGTTATATTGCATCAAATGTATTGAACGCTTAAGACCTTTATTTCAAATTAGAGCAGCATAGGTTAAAATGCACCGGTCTCTGGATGAATGGTAGGACAGTATTTTTATTTCAGCTTTTAGAATTATTATTATTATTATTATTATTATTTCTTTCTAAAAGTTTTCTCTTCACTTGGAGAAATACTGGGCACAATGTCACTCCTTCCCTTCTCCCCCTTTAAAAAAAAATCAAATCATGGATGCGCTCATAGCCAAACTCCTAAATTTTAGATAGTGGGAATAATATAAAAAAATAAAATAATCCTTCCTCCCATCACCTCACTTCTCAGCCTCTCTCTTCTCCATTGTTAAAGCAGCATATCCAAAAACTGGACTTAAGGGAAAACAGACTGTTCAATAAATATCAATAAGGATTACTGTTAAGGTAAGCTATACACAGTTTCTCTTAGTCCATAGATTTCAGATCCCCAGGAAATCATATATTATGTATGGAAGTCTCTCAAAGACGGTCTGCATCTCCAATAGCCAACAGTGGTCATGTTTTTAATAAATAGTTCAGGGTTTTTATCATCTCAGTACCCAATTCATGAATAATAAATGCCTTTTTTTTTTTTTCTTTCCCCTCTAAGGCTAATTCAGCAAAGTCTTCACAGACTTCACTTTTTTTTTCTTCATTGGTTCAAAACTTTCCTTCAGTGTTTTGTTTTGTTGTTTGTTTTGTTTTTTTTCCTCTTTGTCATCACTACTGTTGTGTGTCCAAAGATTTTTTTTTTTTTCTAGCTTAACTTTTCTTAAGAAACACAGATGCCATCAATCGATCCTTTCTACTTTCCCAAGAATCCTTCCTTCGTACATGGGGAGGATGGTTTCGTCTTCCCAAATCTCTTCAAACACCGCACCGCAGTCAAACTCGTCGCTTGCCTTTTTGAAGTAGTATCTGTGGTAAAGAGAATTAAAACACAGTTAAATAAATCAAAAGGTAAAGCAAAAGATGCTTTGGCAGGTTCTTTTTTTTTTAACCACAACATTTCCAATCTCTCCCTCCTTAGGATGCTCTTCCAGTGCCCAGTGGGGTCAGGAAAACCTCAGGGTTGCTCTGGTCCAGCAACATGAAATCATCCCCGGGGCTGTGGGGATGGTGATGGGACAAGGGAGCAGGGCTGTGCTCACTCCTCAGCGGTGACAACAGCTTCTACAGTGAGTAAATTATACTTGTTGGCAGTGGATATCCTCAGCCTTAAAGAAAATTGGAAAGTGCGGTGATTTCTGGTCAAATATCTTATTTAAAAAAAATAAATAAATAGAATTTCAAAGCAAAGCATTCTTAAGGTTTCTCCCTCTCTCCCCACCTTCTTTCTTTCATGTGTTTTCTTGTTTCAAAGCTGAAGCCCAACATTAAAATTAGCAACTGTTATTAAAAGGAGAGGCTTTTTAGGCATACGGATGGATTAAAAGGAAACCATCCCAGCTTCCTGCAACTCACAAGCTGAAACTCTACGATACTCCTACCGAAAAAAGAATAAAAAAGGGAACCTAACAACCCACTGCCTCACTCACATATCCATTTTAAGTGACAGAAACTCCTGTATTTGTTTCCTGATGCTTCGGAGAGTCGGAGGGACGTGACACGGGGAGGTCAAGCAGCAGTGTCCTGCATTCCTCCTCTTTAGCTCCGGGTCGTTAGATCATGAAGCCAACAGCTCCCAGAGACAAAAAAGCACCCCCACCCCTCCTGTGTCAAACAGTAAGGACCCCTCTATTATCCTGAATTAGACCGTTCAGCTTCTTGATTAAAGGTTCCTTTTATCCCGTTTGGAGCTTTCTTCCTTCTAAGGCTGCTTAATTGCATATGCACAAATGAAGGGCTTTCATTCAGAGGGGTAGCATTTAGGGAGCCTGTCCGTCTGCCGCCGCACACCTCCTCGGACATGCCCGCTCCCTTGGAAAAGTGCTTTTGCCATCTGATCACCAGGGATGGAAAAAAAAACCTTCATCAGATGGATTACAAAAAAAATAAAAAAAA
>NW_010301589.1:7672-7929 GCF_000700745.2 Antrostomus carolinensis
AAAAAAAATATATATATATATATTAACCTCCTCCCATGTAGTCTCCAAACAACTAGAGTTGGCAGATGTTTCTTAGAGGAAAGGTTTTTGCAATTATTATTTATTTATTTATTTATTTATTTTTTAGGATGGGTAAAATTTAGCTAATTCAGCTCATGTTTACTATTAAAACTGGAAGAACCACAGCAGGATCTTAGAACTTGTTTAGTTTTCTCTTTTTTTTTTTAAGTGACTGTTCTATTCCATGTTTTTTATGA
>NW_010301589.1:7993-8331 GCF_000700745.2 Antrostomus carolinensis
ATTATTTTGGTGGGAGGATGAAAGCTGGCTTTTTAGTCAAAGAGATGAAACCAGCTCCATTTAGTCAAGGTATGGTTAAGATTTATTTTTGTAAAGTCATTCCAAGCTGAACTGACACATGTTGCGTCTTTAATGGCTCAGCAAGGAAAAACATCTTATTTAAGCCCTTTAGAGCCTACACTCATTGAAGTCAATGGCCCAACTCCCACCAACTTTCATGCTGCAGGTCAAGGCCACAATTCCCCAGGCCAGCAGCCTTGAAACAAAACCAAAAAAACCCCAAGGAAAAGTTTGAATGAATTACAAAGAACTTTCTCTTCCCTTTCCCCTTCTCCACC
>NW_010301589.1:8345-9007 GCF_000700745.2 Antrostomus carolinensis
CTTCCCAATAACTTCCTCCACCAGCCCAAGCACTGGCTGTGTTTACCAAATTTTTATTTGAGAAAACAAGCTCTGACCTTTTACATAATTACAACCTTATTTCGCAGAGAAAAGGGGGAAGAAGAAAAAAAAAAAAGGAAAAAGAGGAGAAAAAAAGCAAAAAAAACCCCAAATCCTCTCCCACAACATCTTCAAACAAGTCACTCTGCTCTTATTTGCTCAGAAACGGGCTTTCCATTGAAACATCAAATTTTTATTTGAGAAAACAAGCTCTGACCTTTTACATAATTACAACCTTATTTCGCAGAGAAAAGGGGGAAGAAGAAAAAAAAAAAAGGAAAAAGAGGAGAAAAAAAGCAAAAAAAACCCCAAATCCTCTCCCACAACATCTTCAAACAAGTCACTCTGCTCTTATTTGCTCAGAAACGGGCTTTCCATTGAAACATATTTTATGTGGCAAGCTTTGCTCTTATTTATTTATTTATTTTTTTATTTTATTTTATTTTTTGGGACATCTGGCACCAATCGAGGCGAGCAGGCCTGGCCTTACAGTTCTGTTTTGAACCGCTGCCATCTTCAGATTACCCGACACCACCCAGTTTTTTTGTGCGTGGATGTTTGTTTTTTGTTAACGCCATCAGTATTAAATCACTGCTTAATTC
>NW_010301590.1:0-404 GCF_000700745.2 Antrostomus carolinensis
GCGGGTTTGGCCTCACAAGCCCCGTTCCCCGTGTCCGAGCCATGTCGCTGCCTGAGCACAGCCGTGGCTGAGCCGCACGATAGGGCTGTGGTTGTGAAGAAGGTGCCCATAGCTGCCTTCCACCTGCCCTGAAGTGACTTCGGGGTCCACTCTGAGCAGGGCTGGCAGTCCCACAGCAGGTGAGGGATCTGAGGGCCTTGCCAGGGAGGAGGAAGAGGGGCTTGGCACTAGGTGGCAGCAGTATTTTGGTTTAAGTACAGAGGTGGGCCTGAGCTGAAATCCTTGGAGGTTTGTTGAGGCTGGAAAGGTGTTTCCTGTGTTGCTTTTGCATGAGATGGAAACCTGGTATTTGGCACAGAGGAGGAGTTGGCTGTTTTTATTTTTGTCCCCCCCACCCCCCCGCC